>NC_090735.1:94316082-94323582 GCF_036898095.1 Palaemon carinicauda | reverse complement strand
GCAGTGAGGCCACCTAGTTTTGAATGAATTCCCCCACTTGTGCCATATCTGCACTGATCACCGGTGTGCCGGTTTCAAATTACCCCCTCCAAATCTAACCCCCCGGTAGTTTGAAACCGGATTCAAGCTACCCCCGGGGGTAATTTAAATCCGGTTTTATACTACCTCCCTGGTTTCAAATTACCCCCCTCTTTTTTGCGCAGGATCTCATCATTTATGAATATTAATAAATTGCTTTTGATCAGGGTCAACACAATCATTAGGTAATATGTATATACATGTACTGTTTCACCTATTGGTATCGTTTATTAATATCCAGCCTTTATCCGTCTTATGTTTATACCTTAGCTAATAAATGTCGGATATTCCATTATCAGTCATGGGCGCATATTTGACCGAGACAGGAAGACGAGGTGAAATTTGATTTTGACGGTTATTTTTTCCCAATTATTTCATAATTATATTGCAAGCAAATATTATATAAGGTATAATCAACATATTGATCATAAGTATATATATATATATATATATATATATATATATATATATATATATATATATATATATATATATATATATATATATATATATATATATATATATATATATATATATATATATATATATAAAAATACATGTATATGTATTTGTTTGTATGTTGTAAATACTATATCATTCATGATATCTGTAAATAATTGACACTTTTAATAAAGCAAGATTGTAAGCAATTATAACAGTTTTAATAAAACATGATACAGTACATGCTGTTTGCGTCTACTGTACTTACATTGGTTGTTTGTATACGAAAACACCTGGACTACGGAAAAGTCGTTACACTTTATAGCCCTCTATGGATTGCATTGAACACAGCTTTTGTTAATCTCACAACTGTTGTTACTGATTTTAGCCTAAAGGCAGGCAGCTGTGTGTTATCATGGGCTAAATCAAATCCTATTTAAACCATCTTCCAGAATAGTAAGTGATGGATTCGTGTATGGATTTTTTTTCTGTTGTTGATCTCGAAATGGAAAATTATTGAAAAACGGTGTCATAAAATGTTTAAGAATTTTACCTGAAATGTATCATAAAGAAAAAAACAGACCTCGCCACATAGTCACCTGTACATTTCCATGCGGTTTATATAACACTTCTGCCCCTTTGTCATAGCTCCATTCTTTCTTATTACTCATTTCATCAAATGACAAAACAGCAATACCTAGTAATCGAGACTTCATACCATCTTTAATGTCCTCTGGTTTAAAATGAATCGAGCTAACAGTAGCTTACACAACGTTAATTCTGTCTGCACGACGACATGCATGTTGGTAATTTATATTTGAGCTTTTATTTTTTACGTGCATAGCATCCAAATACTACGAAGTTACTATGCATTATCAGTGACAGAATAAATGAATAAACAAAGAGATATATGGACACAAGGAGTTCTATTGTTATATTGAAACTATGGGTATAGTCAAACCATTTTAAGAGCAAACTCGGAGCCCAATAGCGGCATTGCCAGTTCTCTTGGGTCATTTTCAAAGCACACCTGGCTTTACCTCTTTAATCTATGGGCGAGCCAAGAATAGGAGAAAAGGGTCAACTAATAAGTCATTCACCCGGATTTGAACGGTCTAAGAATATAATCCTTTAATTTGAGACTCTCCCTAAATTGTTTCCTTCGTTCTTTTTGTTTGCAACCACGTGGTGACAAGTTGAAACTTAAATATAACAAATAGCAAAATTGTTATAAAACGATTATCATACTAACAGAAATAATCTTAATTTTGATATCAAATGAATTCATTTCTCAACTCTGATTGATTTATTAATATTTGTATAAATAATAAAATAATCAACACCATATATTCTGAGTGATTTTTGTGTCAATTTCTCCAGGCATATTGCCGCCCGAAGCTCATGCACCTAAAGCACATGAATGAAATCTATAGAAGATAGAAAAAAAAAAAATAAAATCTCGACAATCACGCGCAATCTCGCCGTGATCACTAAACCTTAAATGAAAGTCTGTAACTTCAAATATTGTGTATTAGGGAATTATATGACACTTTAGGTCTTAAATACGAAAATATCGACAATCACACGAACAGAAATAAAATAAAATTTTACCTCGCCTTTATCACAAAACCTTGAATTACAGTCTGTGACTTTTAACGTGTCATATAATTCACTAATACACAATTTTTGGTCTTAAATACCAGATTAAACTACTTTTCCTACTGCTGCGAAGCCAACAATAAATGCATGATACATATTTGCGATGTCACATGAATTATTTATCATTCTGATGAGGGGGTAACTTGAAAACAGAGGAGGTAACTTGAAACCGGTTTCAAACTACCCCCCCCCCGGTAATCTGAAACCGGTTTCAAGTTACCGGGGGGTAATTTGAAACTGGGGGTAACTTGAATCCTTTACACCGGCTTAGCCTTCTTTCTGCAACCCCGCTCCACCTCCATACTCTAAGTCTTTGGTTTTTTTTTTCTTTCTCTCTCTTTTTCTGTTTCCATAAAAATTGGTGTCTTTCCGAAAATATTCTAACTTTTGTTCCACACCACAACTGAAGTCAAATTCAAGGCGTGTTTCATGTATAAAGGTTTTCCCCTTCCTAAACGTTTCATATGTCACGGCTACACAACTGTGACACAGTCTCACGTTGGACCATTCCTTGCTTTATACTTACATGGCCACCTAGAAAGTCTATGTCTATAACATGAACTGGTATTTCTTGGAAGAAAAAGCAAACACACACACATATAATATATATATATATATATATATATATATATATATATATATATATATATATATATATATATATATATATATATATAAATATATATATATATATATATATATATATATATATATATATATATATATATATATACATACATACATATACCAAAGGCATTTCCCCCAATTTTGGGGGGGTAGCCGACATCAACAATGAAACAAAACAAAAAGGGGACCTCTACTCTCTACGTTCCTCCAGAATAACCAGGGACTCAGCCGAGTTCAGCTGGTACTGCTGGGGTGCCACAGCCCAACCTCCCACATTATCCACCACAGATGAAGCTTCATAATGCTGAATCCCCTACTGCTGCTACCTCCACGGTCATCTAAGGCACCGGAGGAAGCAGCAGGGCCTACCGGAACTGCGTGACAATCGCTCGCCATTCATTCCTATTTCTAGCACGCTCTCTTGCCTCTCTCACATCTATCCTCCTATCACCCAGAGCTTTCTTCACACCATCCATCCACCCAAACCTTGGCCTTCCTCTTGTACTTCTCCCATCTACTCTTGCATTCATCACCTTCTTTAGCAGACAGCCATTTTCCATTCTCTCAACATGGCCAAACCACCTCAACACATTCATATCCACTCTAGCCGCTAACTCATTTCTTACACCCGTTCTCACCGTCACCCTATCTATTCGAGATACACCAGCCATACTCCTTAGACACTTCATCTCAAACACATTCAATTTCTGTCTCTCCATCACTTTCATTCCCCACAACTCCGATCCATACATCACAGTTGGTACAATCACTTTCTCATATAGAATTCTCTTTACATTCATGCCCAACCCTCTATTTTTTACTACTCCCTTAACTGCCCCCAACACTTTGCAACCTTCATTCACTCTCTGACGTATATCTGCTTCCACTCCTCCATTTGCTGCAACAACAGACCCCAAGTACTTAAACTGATCCACCTCCTCAAGTAACTGTCCATTCAACAGGACATTCAACCTTGCACCACCTTCCCTTCTCGTACATCTTATAACCTTACTCTTACCCACATTAACTCTCAACTTCCTTCTCTCACACACCCTTCCAAATTCTGTCACTAGTCGGTCAAGCTTCTCTTCTGTGTCTGCTACCAGTACAGTATCATCCGCAAACAACAACTGATTTACCTCCCATTCATGATCATTCTCGCCTACCAGTTTTAATCCTCGTCCAAGCACTCGAGCATTCACCTCTCTCACCACTCCATCAACATACAAGTTAACCACGGCGACATCACACATCCCTGTCTCAGCCCCACTCTCACCGGAAACCAATCGCTCACTTCATTTCCTATTCTAACACATGCTTTACTACCTTTGTAGAAACTTTTCACTGCTTGCAACAACCTTCCACCAACTCCATATAACCTCATCACATTCCACATTGCTTCCCTATCAACTCTATCATATGCTTTCTCCAGATCCATAAACGCAACATACACCTCCTTACCTTTTGCTAAATATTTCTCGCATATCTGCCTAACTGTAAAAATATGATTCATACAACCCCTACCTCTTCTAAAACCACCCTGTACTTCCAAGATTGCATTCTCTGTTTTATCCTTAATCCTATTAATCAGTACTCTACCATACACTTTTCCAACTACACTCAACAAACTAATACCTCTTGAATTACAACACTCATGTACATCTCCCTTACCCTTATATAGTGGTACAATACATGCACAAACCTAATCTACTGGTACCATTGACAACACTAAACACATATTAAACAATCTCACCAACCATTCAAGAACAGTCATACCCTTCCTTCAACATCTCAGCTTTCACACCATCCATACCAGATGCTTTTCCTACTCTCGTTTCATCTAGTGCTCTCCTCACTTCCTCTATTGTAATCTCTCTCTCTCATTCTCATCCCCCATCACTGGCACCTCAACACCTGGAACAGCAATTATATCTGCCTCCCTATTATCCTCAACATTCAGCAAACTTTCAAAATATTTCGCCCACCTTTTCCTTGCCTCCTCTCCTTTTAACAACCTTCCATTTCCATCTATCACTGTCTCTTCAATTATATATATATATATATATATATATATATATATATATATATATATATATATATATATATATAGAGAGAGAGAGAGAGAGAGAGAGAGAGAGAGAGAGAGAGAGAGAGAGAGAGAGAGAGAGAGAGAGAGAGAGAGAGAGAGAGAGAGAGAGAGAGAGAGAGAGAGAGAACTAATTTCGGATTTTTTATTAAAGGTGAGGAGATTCACCAGCCCAATGAGCCAAGCTCGACTTTTACAGAGATAGCCCGATTAAATCTGGGAAGAAAAATATTATTATATCAAATTTAATAAATAAAAAATATAGTAATACTAGCTGAACTCGGGACGGATATTGTTTATGAGATCGGCATTGTTCCTAGTTGGTGTCACTCACTATCACGCAGTTCACTGTAATGTTGCTACATTTAACAGCATATTTAAGAAGGCTACATGATAGCTGTGTCTTTTAAATTGTAGATATTACCATGGAATTCGGCAGGAACAGAGAATCTATGTTTCATATCAGTCCCTGAAATTTTCATTTGGATATGTGAATTATTGTAGGAACAATTTACTCCACCGCCAAAAATAACCAATCAACCCATACCGAAATGAACGTTTGCTGTGGCTTTTCTATGGCAGATATCAACGTGAAACTTTATAAGGACAAAGTAACTATCCATTCCATAAATCTGAAAATTTCACTCAGATATGTGAATATCGAAAAATGACTACTATGACTTTTCTAGGGCAAGTATCAATACGAAAATTGGTATGAATTTAGTTCACATAACACCCATCAAACTATGTGAAGATCATTTGGATAACTGTAAAACTCTAGGAGTAGTTTGCGGCTCCTCACTGAATTTTTAGCTAAAAATCGTCACTTACGAACAAAAGTAACAGCCAGGGCATGCTTACAGCAGGTGTGAACATGAAAATCGGCAGAAACGAAGCTTATATATATATATATATATATATATATATATATATATATATATATATATATATATATATATATATATATATATATATATATATATATATATATATGTATATATATATATATATATATATATATATATATATATATATATATATATATATATACATATATATACACATATATATATATATATATATATATCTAAATAATCCCTTCAAATTTCATTTGAATATATTTATTTGCATAAGAGTTATTGCCCCCGCCCCCGAAATTATCAGGCGAATTATTATAAGAACAACTTACACCACCGCCAAAAATAACCATTCAATCCATAACGAAATAAAAGTTTGCTGTAACTTTTCTATGGCAGATATCAACATGAAAATTGGTATGGACTAGGTAAATATCCATCTCATAAATCTGAGAAAATTTCATTTAGATTTTTTTTTTTTTTTTTTTTTTTTGCTCCTCACACGGTTTTTTTGGCTAAAAGTCGTCACTTACGAACAAAAGCGACAGCCAGGGAATGCCTATAGCAGGTTTGAATATAAAAATTGGCAGTAACAAAACTTATATATGTCTAAATATTTCCTTAAAATTTCATTTGAATATATTTTTTGCCGCCGAAAATATC
The DNA here is from genome assembly GCF_036898095.1 of Palaemon carinicauda. Lineage (NCBI taxonomy): Eukaryota > Metazoa > Arthropoda > Malacostraca > Decapoda > Palaemonidae > Palaemon > Palaemon carinicauda. The sequence goes on along the minus strand of NC_090735.1, from coordinate 94,317,171 downwards.
ATCCTGGTTAGGGAATGACTGGGCTATGGGTTGGGTGAGATATCTTATAAAAAAAATGTTGGCATTTCATATAAGGTCACTCACTTCGTTCGCGACAACTAGAGATAAAAACAAAATAAATTATGAAATAAAAATCTGTGATAAATAGAAATTTAAATCTTACCTATAAAACCTAGGTTTCTTAAAAATGTTTAAATCTTGAAAACAGAAATTCTCAGAATCCCATAAAATTTCAGGAAAACTTTTTTTTACCAAAAAATAAATATCAATCTCTTCTGAAAACATTACAATCGCAAAAAATATGGTGTACAGTTAAAATAGTGCCACAATCACTGCACCTGAATTTTATTAGAAAAAAAAGAGAGAATAGGAGAAAGAGAAACAAAGAGACAAGGAGTACGGAGGAGGGTCAGAGAGCTGGCTGATGACCTGTTTCAAACCAGGTAGTAGCCTCCCCTATCCTTCCCTTTCTCACCGTGTTGAGCATAGGACATGTGTGAGAGATATTGCGGATTTAAATTACAAAAAAAGAAAAAATATTCATTCTCTTTGCAACAATATTAGTTAAATCCTCTTGCTGGTCTTTTCCGGGATTAAACTTAAGAATAACAGACCCTAGTAATTACTCTCAATTTCTCACAGAGTTGTTTTATAACAATCACCTGATCTACATACAATTTTGCCTAAGTCTACACTACTCTTCAATTACCGAGCCTTGCAAACATTTTGTGTAACTTTGAGCAAGTTTTACTACTATGAAATCTCCTCAGTCCAATGTTAAATCGATTGTAAGGCTATCTTTTCCTTCTGCTTTCAATTGATTGATTGATTGATTAATTGATTTGAGGTTTTCTGGCATCCTGACATCTAAGGTCATTGACGCCGATATCATTTATTGTAAATAAAAAAAAAAATATTCAGTTAAAACCATAAAAGCAAAGATGTCATTTTAAAAGTTAAACATCTTCCAGAAGACCCGCTTCATAAATGGAGCTAGAAATACCACTAGCATGGTAGGAGACATCATGTCCAAGAATCTTGGCAAGGATGAACCTGCCATCCTCACCTCGAGCCTCAAACAGGTATCTT
>NC_090735.1:94228582-94311082 GCF_036898095.1 Palaemon carinicauda | reverse complement strand
TGAAATCAAACACCTGTCGGCGCATGGGAGCAGGAATCGAAGGTCGCGGTCTACCAGTACTGACGTCACAGAGGAGGGTGGTGTTGGAGTCTTCGAGGGGAAAGTCTTCCCAACGGAGGGACGTGCAGGATGTCCTACAAGCTTGATACTCTGGATCCTGTCATTGGGCTTCAGCCAGGGCGTTGTAATCCAATCCCAGTTGAACGGCAGCCAACGTGTTTCTTGACAGGGCATCGGCAACGGGATTCATTTTCCCAGGGACGTATTGAAGGGTGCAATTGTATTCAGCCACGGCGGAGAGATGTCGGCGTTGACGGGCGGACCAGGCGTCAGACTGTCGAGTGAAGGCGTGCACCAGAGGCATGTGGTCTGTGCGAATGACGAAGGGCGTACATTCTAAGAAATGGCGAAAGTGACGGACAGCCAAGTGCACCGCCAGCAATTCTCGATCGAAGGTAGAATAACCCGATTCTGCCCTGGACAGTTTTCTGCTGAAGAAGGCCAATGGGCGGGGCAAGCCGTTGACCACCTGCTCGAGTACTGCACCAATAGTGACGTCGCTGGCATCGGTGAAGAGAAGGAGAGGGGCATGTGGGATAGGAAAAGTGAGAGCCGCAGCAGTTGATAGGGCCTTCTTTGCATTGCAGAAGGCTGCATCTTGAAGGGGACCCCACTTCAGGTCCTTTGGCTTGCCCTTGAGGGAGGCGTAGAGGGGAGCAAGAGTGGCGGCAATGGCTGGCAGAAAACGGTGATAATAGTTGATCATGCCCAAGAATTCCTGCAGAGCTTTGACGGTCGAGGGCACGGGGAAGTTTTGAACGGCTGCTACCTTCTCAGGGAGGGGATGGACTCCTTCAGGAGTGATACGGTGCCCTAAGAACGACACTTCGTTGGCGCCAAAGGTACACTTGTCGTACCGGACTACAAGGCCGTTTTGTTGCAGGCGGTTGAGCACGATGCGCAGGTGACGGAGGTGTTCCTCTTTTGAAGAGGAGAACACAAGTATGTCGTCCACATAACATACACAGAAAGGGAGGTCCCCTAAGATGCCATCCATGAGACGTTGAAACGTTGCCCCAGCATTACGAAGGCCAAAACAGGAGTAATTGAAGGTGTATATACCAAACGGAGTGGTGATTTGGCGGCTGCCAATCGTTCCGGTGCCAGACCTCTGAATTTTGCGAAGACTGGGGGTCCCGTCGTCTTGATATGGTGATAAATACTGTGCTTGGCAGGAACCGTGGGCGTTTGGCGAAGTTCTGGACGGAAAACTTCCGGGTACGACGTGAGGAGGTGGGCGTAGCCATCCGTGGGTGCGCTGATGTGGAGAGCGAGGTTAGAGGGGGTGGGTTGAAGAGGTGTCGACAAGTACGAGTGTGCGTTGACCAATCGTCGGTGGGCGACATCGACCAGAAGGTGGAAATGAGAGAGGAAATCCGCACCGAGGATTGGCATTGTGACGTCAGCAACGAGAAACTTCCAATTGAATTTACCGTTTCCGAACGATAATGTGAGGTTCTCGTAACCGTAGGTGGGTATCGCAGATCCGTTGGCAGCTACCAAGCGGATGTCGGCAGCTGTTGACAGACTACGTCGTGCCTTGAAGAGTTTCCTTGGCAAAATAGAACGACAAGCACCCGTGTCTACCAAAAATCGCACACCCGTTCCTGCATCCTGTAAAAAGAACAGATTAGAAACACGGGAGGCCACCGCCACGAGCGATGGCCTACTTACACGTTTTTTGGCCACTGACAATCCTTGGCACATTTCTTCGTGGTTGCCCCGAATCTGAAGTGGTAGTAGCAAAACTGCGGCGGATGGGAGGTAGTAAGTGGCTATAGAAGTCGTTGGTTGGGGCGCGAGCGATTGGTGGGTGGTGGGCGGCTTTGTCGCCACTTCGGCACGTCACGGGGTAGGCGTGTATGTCCTACGGCATTCATGTCAGCTTTGGTTGACGTTGAATAGGCATCCTCTTCGTCAGGGGTGGAGGCGTTGATGGAGGTCTTGAAGTGATTGTCCATAAGGGCGTCGGCTTTGGTCATCAAGTCCTTTATGGGTAAACTATCGACATCGGGTATGGCAGCGCGTACAGGTTCGGGTAAACGGCGTATCCAAAGGGCACGAAGTAGGTTCACCTCACGAGGAGAGCCGTCTGCGGCAGGTTGAAGGCGAGCGATACTGGTTATTTCCCTGATGGCAAGCGAAGCCCTTTGGTTCCCCAACGATTGTTGCGAGAGCTGAAAAAACTTTGCTATACGGGCGGCTGGCGACTGCGAGTACTGCTGCAGAAGGTATGTTTTGAGGGCGTCATACGCTATTGGGGTGTCTCCTTGTTCACAAAGCCAGTCGGATATTTCTGGGAAGGTGTCCTCGGGTATCGCCGCGAGAACATAATCCGCTTTGGTGGTTGAGCGAGTCACGCCCCTGATGCGAAACTGGACTTCTGCGAGCTGAAACCAAGCAAACGCCTCTCCGCTGGCAAACGATGAAAGTTTGAATGGAGCGGCCGCAGCACCAACTGCCGTAGAGTCCGCCATAGTACCAACGATGGAGGGGCGAGGGGGTGGGGGTGGAAGGCGATGGGAGCGAGTCGACTTCCGCGGTCACCAATGTGACGAGCCGAGAGAGGGTTGTGAACTCAAAGGCAGGATGCAATCAACTGAGTACTTTATTAAGGAACACTCTCCTTTATATACAAAACCTCAAGGCAACAGGAAAATACATGTTCGAGAAAGTGACAATGTTACAGAGGAAAACCGGAGACATGATCATTCAGGTTCTTTTTAGTGCGAGGGAAGAGCGCAGATACAAGCATAATATATACAAAATAATTTATGTACAATCGTGTGACACACGGTTGGTACACCCGTCATTCAAAGGAGCAAATTTCTCGTTATGTTCTTTTCCTAGTATGAAACAGGAATAAAAATGGTGGTATGGCCATTGGCCTCAATAGGGGAATATCATGTGGCTGATAGAGACTATTTCCTTCCACCAAAGGGTAAAAAGATACTTATTTAGAATGTAGGTGGGAATTACAAGGGAACCAATATATAAAGATGTCAAGAGGGGAAAGAGTGAGAGACGGAGTCAAGGAGAGTAAAGTGAATTATCTGGGTAATACGTTTGTGCGATTTTAACAGAAAATGCGTTCTTTTAAAAGATTAGTTCACAGAGAAAGGTTAAAGTGCAACTTTACTGGGATGATGTAAGAATTTGAATGTTTTCAAATAAAAAGAATGTGTTTAAGACAACAGTGTGAAATTTTTCTTCATATTTTGAATGTATATGATAGAGAAGACATGGTGACTTTTGTAAAGTATATTCAAGTAATTAGATTGGGGTAGTGGTTTTGGAAATAACGACTGAGAATGCCAAGAGAATAAAAAAATAAGTTGATTAATGGAAATGAACCAAAAATTGATGACTATGCATTAAATGCATTGTAATATTGGTGAGTGTAATCAAGAGGTTGACAATATAGTATGATTGATAAGTCAAGGTTAAGGAAAGGTTTATAGGTAAAGGAGTGATGGTATACTGGTTCTACAAAACGTGAGAAATGTGTTAAAGCGTGAGAAATGTGTTAAATATACAACGGTCTAGAACTCCTTGCAAGAGTGCTTTATATAGATATATACATATCTATATAAATAAATATATATATATATATATATATATATATATATATATATATATATATATATATATATATCTATATATACACATATATATACTGTATATATATACAGCATATATATATATATATATATATATATATATATATATATATATATATATATATATAGATAGATAGATAGATAGATAGATAGATAGATAACGACTAGCGAATTACGTAAATTCCCGAGCTCCTAAACTCACCTGCTTTATATTACATAATCTGATACACAAGACAATACCTCCAAGCTCTGAGAATAATACACAACTCCCAGACATTAATATATATGAATATGGAATATCTAAATGTCTCTTTACATTAGACTCAAAACCAACGGTGATTACTTTACTTTTAACGGGAACTATTCGTAAATCAATCTCTTACTTCAGTTCTTAGTCAAGGGATATGAGCATAGCACTGGAATAATCATTAGTGATTGAAAAAATACACACTATACAAAAATATATATATTCTATATAAATAACAATCCAACAGTAATACCAAAAAATAAATCACTCGAAATTTGAATCTGAACTTGATTTTAAAGAGACAAACTGACACTTCAAAAATTATACAATCACTTATTTCACCAGAAATAAATTTATGAAAATATTTAATTTTGACAGTTAATGAAAAAAGCTGACACTTTAAACTTACATATACCGTGCTAAGTGGTATATCTTAGCAATCCATGTTTTTGCCAACGGTTATACTCGTATAAGCGGATGAGCAACTTGGTGGAGTAATGAGAGCTTTGGGTGTGGAGGAAATGCCCCCTAAATCTCGATGAAGTCACTGGCAGCAGGGTGACAGATGGGTTCAAGGTGAGGGACTAACTGTCTCTTCGGCTTCTACTCCTGATGCCTGGCGGTTGATCTTACTAGAATTAGTATGAACTGGCAGGGGTCACTTGCCTTAGTTAGGGAGGCACTGCGCATCACAAGTAACTAGGTATCCTTTGATTTATCTAGCCAATGAATACTCTATGGATTTAGTCAGTCATGGATGGAGAAGATGAAAGAATGGCCCCCAGTCCTGGGCATAGTGCGGTGCTAAGAAAATCCCGGTTTATAAATACTAAAGAAAAATTGAAAATAGGTAATTAGAATGTTAGAACCATGAATAGGATTGGAAAGTTACAGCAAGTGGAGAGTGAATTTATGAAATGCAGTTTGTAAGGGGATTGGTAAGGAAACCTTAGACAAAGGGAATATATATATTTACACAGAAAGGTCAGATGGAGCTGGAAGAGAAGGGGTAGGAAATGCCCCCTAAATCTCGATGAAGTCACTGGCAGCAGGGTGACAGATGGGTTCAAGGTGATGGACTAACTGTCTCTTCGGCTTCTACTCCTGATGCCTGGCGGTTGATCTTACTAGAATTAGTATGAACTGGCAGGGGTCACTAGCCTTAGTTAGGGAGGCACTGCGCATCACAAGTAACTGGGTATCCTTTGATTTATCTAGCCAATGAATACTCTATGGATTTAGTCAGTCATTGATGGAGAAGATGAAAGAATGGCCCCCAGTCCCGGGCATAGTGCGGTGCTAAGAAAATCCCGGTTTATAAATACTAAAGAAAAATTGAAAATAGGTAATTAGAATGTTAGAACCATGAATAGGATTGGAAAGTTACAGCAAGTGGAGAGTGAATTTATGAAATGCAGTTTGTAAGGGGATTGGTAAGGAAACCTTAGACAAAGGGAATATATATATTTACACAGAAAGGTCAGATGGAGCTGGAAGAGAAGGGGTAGGAATAATGATGACACCAAGAGCAGAAAAGGCATTAACCGAGTGGAGAGATGAAAACAGTAGATTGTTATTAGCAAAGTTCAAATCAAAGCAGTGCAATATGAGTATTATAGTTTGCTATGCCCCAACAAATGATTCCCCTGAAGAAAGGAAAGATGAATACTATGAAGAACTGCTGAGGATAATAGATGAGATCCCTGAGAGAGATATGAAAATTGTAACTGGCGACTTCAATGCTAAAGTTGGAAGAAATAATCAAGGGATAGAGTATGTGATGGGTGTCGAGGGTCTTGGCGAAGTTACAAATGAAAATGGAGCACATTTCATAAGTTTCCGTTCAGCATACTAGCATCCCAAAGTATACATGGACTTCACCATGTGGCAATCACAAAAATCAGATCGATCACATTGCCATTAATAAAGAGAGAAGGAGTACTTTGAAAAATGTAAGAAGCTATAGAGGTACAGATATTGGTAGTTATAACCAGCTTCTCATTGCCACACTGAAATTAAAACTAAAAGCACACAACAAAAAGATAGATAGAATACCTAGGTTTGATACAACTAAGCTTTTAGAGGAAGAGCACAGAGAAACATTTGCAATTGAATGTAGGAATCGATTTGCAGTCTTAGAGACTTCAAGAGATGAAGAGCAGACAATTAATGAAGAATAGTGTGATATTAACAACATATATCAGTCCGCTGGTAGTGAAGTCTTGGGCAAACAATTGCAAGGAGAAAGCCATGGATATCGAAAGATATTTGGGATACTATGAAATGGAGAAAAAGACAGAAATTAATTGTTGAATGTTTTCGAGGAAGTAACGAAAATTACAAGGTAGAGCATGCTAAGTATTCCAGTATTGACAGCAAGGTCAAAAGAAAAGCCAGGAATGACTGGAGAGAGTATCTACACAGTAAAGCAGATGAGGCCAACAAAGATATGAATTCAGGAAGTGGCTATGGTGTAAGAATTGCTCATAGAATTATTAATGAAATCTCGACTGGGGCAAAGAAGAAGAAACATATACCCATCAAAAAGAGAGACGGTTCTGTTATAGCAACAGAAGATGAAGAAAGACAACGTTGGATGGAACATTTTAGTGGAGTTATGAATAGAACATATGAAGGGAATGATTTGATTGATAAACCTGAAGCTAATGAAGACCTTGATGTGCCCATGAATGAATTCAGTGTGTTTGAAGTCGAAGCTATCCTCAAAAAACTAAAGAGATGGAAAGCCCCTGGATACGATGGAATAACTGCCAAAATGATACTGGCTGAAAATGAAGTGACTCCCAGACTAATTACAAGATTATTTTGTAGAATGTGGCATGAAGAAGGAAAATCTGATGAATGGGAGTCAGGAGTGTCGGTGAAAATAGCTAAAAAGGGAGACCTGACTGATTGCAATAATTACAGAGGCATAACACTTACGTCAGTTGCTATGAAAATATATAGTATGCTTATTCTTAAGAGACTGGATAGAAATATTGAAGAAAAGCTGAGAGATGATAAAGCAGGATTTAGAAAAGGTAGAAGTTGCGCTGACCAAATTTTCATTTTGAGACATGTACAGCAATGCATAAAGTATAGAAATCCCCTTTTGATGGTATTTGTGGACTATGAAAAAGCCCTTGATAGTGTGCACTGGCCAATTTTGTGGAGAGTCCTGCGTTATTATGGAATTCCTCTTAAATATGTAAATATGATTAAGTCTATTCATGAGCATAGCAAGTGCAAAGTAAATGTTAATGGAGTCTTATCAAGTGATTTTCCAGTGAACAGCGGAGTACTCCAGGGGAATGTGTTGTCACCTACATTGTTTATCCTCCTCATGGACTTTGTAATGCGTAGAACAGTCAGAGATGGTGGAGAAGGATTGGACGGGATTGGAGATAGGAATTTAGCAGACCTAGAGTACGCTGATGATGCTGTCCTTCTTAGCAGAACACCACATGACTTGCAATGTTTGCTTCCCAGAATGCATGAAATATCACACGAGGTGGGGCAGAAGATAAATAGGAGAAAGACAGAGTTGATGAGAACAGAGTATGCAATGGAAGATGAAATATCATTGGAAGGAGAAAGGATTATGAGGTAGGAACAATGATCTCCAATACAGGGTCTTTAGAATTAGGGTTTAATGAAAAATTGACTAAAGCAAATCAGACAATGGCTAGGTTAAGTAAAATTTGGAAATCATATCGCCTAAAATTTCATATATATAAAAATCAGACTATATATCAGTTTAGTGAGATCGGTGTTACTCTATGGAAATGAGTCATGGTATGACAATGAAACAATCTCCAATAGATTTAGTAGATTTGAGAATAAAACCCTAAGAAGGATATTGGGAGTTAAATGGCAGAACCGGATTAGAAATGAAACTATAGAGTGGTCACTCGAGTACTATATGTGGATGAGATCATGATGAGGGATAGATGAGGATGGTTTGGGCGTGCACTTCGCACTCCTCAAGAGAGATTAGATCACCAAACGTTTAACTGGGCTCCACAAGGCACTAGAAGAATTGGAAGACCCAGGCCTACATAGCTTAGGACTATAAAGCGCTAAGTAAGAGATGATGAATGGAGAAGTTTTGAATTAAAAGCTCAAGACAGAAACGACTGGTGAAATCTAACAGAGGCCCTTTGCGTCAATAGTCGTAGGAGGAGATGATGATGAAACTTACATATACGTAACTGTTACTCCAACGTCCTTAGAGCTCACACAAGGTTACCGAACGGTTAAGCAAATCTCACAGGGCCAGTCACAGGAAGCAATTAATAAATTTTACAATCTAAACTGTATTCACAAATATACTTCACTTCTTTGAAAATAAAAATTACAAAAATTCCAATGTTTGAACAAACACTATACATATTTGAGAGAAAATACTATGCACATTTGAGAGGAAACACTATGCACGTCGGAGAGGAACTACGTAGTGGCTGGATAGATGCTGGAGAGAGGACTGTCGGACGTTGGCTTTTTCAGAGAGTCAGGCTGGATCTCTGGTTCCTATGCATTGTTAGAACCTTATATATGTCATATTAATTCATTCTAGAAACTTCTAGTTAACCATTCTTATAGCCTGGGGACATGGTCCAGACAGCTTCTCATGACGTCAGGTTGCCAACTTGGCAGTTTGAAGAAGGGGTTCATTTGTCGCCCAACGAGGCAACACTCTCGGCTAACTCCGCCCACCTCCTCTCATAACATTAAAAAAAAAAAAAGAATAATCTTTAGTCTAGAATCTTCTTGCCTTTTCCAACCACGTGACAACATGACAAAGTCCCTAGCGTTTGTCATACAGCATACCCCGTGTGTGTCATACAAACTTTTTAACAAGATTACATAAGACTAAGTAGCAAAACTGTCATTACCTATTATCTCCTATTGATCTATTATGTTTTGTTCCTTCAAGTAGTTAAAGCATTTTCTTAGAGAATTTTCTCTAATATTTTCATAGTTTTCAGCCACATCTCTTGACAGTAAGTTCGAAGCTCAGACTCATTGCTGGAAAGGGGAGACTCTTGGGCCTCCTTCCTTAGCCAAGCTACCTCACCAAGGTCAATGTTACCTAGCCAGTCATCTTCCCCTGCAGGTCGCATCCTCACAGTTTTAGGCTCCGGCTTGGAAGCCTTCTTGCACCTGAGGGGCACTTGCTGTATGGCCCTCATGGACTCTTGACCCAAGGGCCTGTCGCAGCCCTCATATCTGAGACTGCTCACTACCCTTCGTCCGCACTTCCTATGGAGCTGGGGCTTGGTTATCTGGAGCTCCACTGTAGGGAGTTCTTTGGTGACTCCTTCCATGCACTGGACCTCCCTGCAGTTGTCCTGCTGGACTTTGGCAACATGGGGTTGAGGGGGCGAGTTCTTGAGCTGTGCTAATCGGGCGTCTACTTCTCGCTTCTTTAATTCATATGCTCTCGCTCTTTCTCTCGCATACCGCATCCTTTCTATCTCCGTTATTCTCAGGGCATTGGCTTCATCAGTGAGTTCCCGCACATACCTCCGCAATGCCTCTCCCTCATAGCCTTGTCGTTCTACCAAATCCACAAACTCACTGATCTCAGCAGCAGTCATTTTGCTTATTTCTTGTGGAGACAGCGACCAGAACAATCTCAACAGCACAAGGTACAATGTTGACCGTGCAAGAGATTACACAGAGTGGAAAGACGTTCTAGCCTACGCAAGAGTCTCACGGAAGAAACGATAAAAATGGAGCTGGGCAAAATGTACACTGGCCGTAAAGAACACCTCTCAGGAAAGACCTATCACCAAATACTAAGCCTCGCCAGTAATTGAACAGGAGCCTAACATGAAAAACAGGGAGCACGCCAATGGGTGCGTGCGTAGGCTGTCTGGTTGCAATGCGTCCAAAACGAGTAACGATATATATAAAACTGTGCTAGACAATAAAAAATTAAATCACAACTATGGGTGACCCTCTATGCTAGACAAAATAAAATGGAATCACAACTATGGGTGACCCTATATGCTAGACATGAAAATACTGGAATCACAACTATGGGCTACCCTCTATGCTAGTCATAAAGAATGGAATCACAACTATGGGTGAACCTCTAGGCTAGTCATATGAAAAATGGAATCACAACTATGGGTGACCCTCTATGCTAGTCATAAATAAAAGGAATCATAACTATGGGTGAACCTCTATGCTAGTCTTAAGAAAAATGGAATCACAACTATTGGTGAACCTCTATGCTAGTCATAAAAAAATGGAATCACAACTATGGGTGACCCTCTATGCTATTCATAAATAAATGGAATCACAACTATGGATGAACCTCTATGCTAGTCTTAAGAAAAATGGAATCACAACTATGGGTGAACCTCTATGCTATTCATAAAAAAATGGAATCACAACTATGGGTGAACCTCTATGCTAGTCATAAAAAATGGAATCACAACTACGGGTGAACCTCTATGCTAGTCATAAGAAAAATGGAATCACAACTATGGGTAATCCTCTATGCTAGTCATAACAAAATGGAATCACAACTATGGGTGAACCTCTATGCTAGTCATATCAAAATGGAATCACAACAATGGATGAACCTCTATGCTAGTCTTAAGAAAAATGGAATCACAACTATGGGTGAACCTCTATGCTAGTCATAAAAAAATGGAATCACAACAATGGATGAACCTCTATGCTAGTCTTAAGAAAAATGGAATCACAACTATGGGTGAACCTCTATGCTAGTCATAAAAAAATGGAATCACAACTATGGGTGACCCTCTATGCTAGTCATAAATAAATGGAATCACAAATATGGATGAACCTCTATGCTAGTCTTAAGAAAAATGGAATCACAACTATGGGTGAACCTCTATGCTAGTCATAAAAAAATGGAATCACAACTATGGGTGAACCTCTATGCTAGTCATAAAAAATGGAATCACAACTATGGATGAACCTCTATGCTAGTCTTAAGAAAAATGGAATCACACTATGGGTGAACCTCTATGCTAGTCATAAAAAAATGGAATCACAATTATGGGTGACCCTCTATGCTAGTCATAAATAAATGGAATCACAACTATGGATGAACCTCTATGCTAGTCTTAAGAAAAATGGAATCACAACTATGGGTGAACCTCTATGCTAGTCATAAAAAAATGGAATCACAACTATGGGTGAACCTCTATGCTAGTCATAAAAAATGGAATCACAACTATGGGTGAACCTCTATGCTAGTCATAAGAAAAATGGAATCACAACTATGGGTAATCCTCTATGCTAGTCATAACAAAATGGAATCACAACTATGGGTGAACCTCTATGCTAGTCATAACAAAATGGAATCACAACAATGGATGAACCTCTATGCTAGTCTTAAGAAAAATGGAATCACAACTATGGGTGAACCTCTATGCTAGTCATAACAAAATGGAATCACAACAATGGATGAACCTCTATGCTAGTCTTAAGAAAAATGGAATCACAACTATGGGTGAACCTCTATGCTAGTCATAAAAAAATGGAATCAAAACTATGGGTGACCCTCTATGCTAGTCATAAATAAATGGAATCACAACTATGGATGAACCTCTATGCTAGTCTTAAGAAAAATGGAATCACAACTATGGGTGAACCTCTATGCTAGTCATAAAAAAATGGAATCACAACTATGGGTGAACCTCTATGCTAGTCATAAAAAATGGAATCACAACTATGGGTGAACCTCTATGCTAGTCATAAGAAAAATGGAATCACAACTATTGGTAATCCTCTATGCTAGTCATAACAAAATGGAATCACAACTATGGGTGAACCTCTATGCTAGTCATAACAAAATGGAATCACAACAATGGATGAACCTCTATGCTAGTCATAAAAAAAAATGGAATCACAAAAATGGGAGACCCTCTATGCTAGTCATAAGAAATGGAATCACAGCTATGGGTGAACCTCTATGCTAGTCATAAAAAAATGGAATCACAACTATGGGTGAACCTCTATGCTAGTCATAAGAAAAATGGAATCACAACTATGGGAAATCCTCTATGCTAGTCATAACAAAATGGAATCATAACTATGGGTGAACCTCTATGTTAGTCATAAAAAAATTGAATCACAACGATGGATGGACCTCTATGCTAGTCATAAAAAAAATGGAATCACAAAAATGGGAGACCCTCTATGCTAGTCATAAGAAATGGAATCACAGCTATGGGTGAACCTCTATGCTAGTCATAAAAAAATGGAATCACAACTATGCGTGAACCTCTATGCTAGTCATAAGAAAAATGGAATCACAACTATGGGAAATCCTCTATGCTAGTCATAACAAAATGGAATCATAACTATGGGTGAACCTCTATGCTAGTCATAAAAAAAATGGAATCACAACAATGGGTGAACCTCTATGCTAATCATAAGAAAAATGGAATCACAACTATGGGTGACCCTCTATGCTAGTCATAAGAAATGGAATCACAACTATGGGTGACCCTCTATGCTAGTCATAAGAAATGGAATCACAACTATGGGTGACCCTCTATGCTAGTCATAAGAAATGGAATCACAACTATGGATGAACCTCTATGCTAGTCATAAAAAAAATGGAATCACAACAATGGATGAACCTCTATGCTAGTCATAAAAAAATGGAATCACAACTAAGGGTGACCCTCTATGCTAGTCATAAAAAATGGAATCACAACTATGGGTGAACCTCTATGCTAGTCATAAAAAAAATGGAATCACAACTATGGGTGAACCTCTATGCTAGTCATGACAAAATGGAATCATAACTATGGATGAACCTCTATGCTAGTCATAAAAAAAATGGAATCACAACTATCGGTGAACCTCTATGCTAGACATAAGAAAAAATGGAATCTACACGATATGTGTGACCCTCTATGCTAGTCAGAAGAAAATGAAATCTCAACTATGGGTGAACCTCTATGCTAGTCATAAAAAAATGGAATCACGACTATGGGTGAACCTCTATGCTAGTCATAAGAAAAATGGAATCACAACTATGGGTGACCCTCTATGCTAGTCATAAGAAAAAATGGAATCTCCACGATGTGTGTGACCCTCTATGCTAGTCAAAAGAAAATGAAATCTCAACTATGGGTGAACCTCTATGCTAGTCATAAGAAAAAATGGAATCACAACTATGGATAATCCTCTATGCTAGTCATAACAAAATGGAATCACAACTATGGGTGAACCTCTATGCTAGTCATAAAAAAATGGAATCACAACAATAAATGAACCTCTATGCTAGTCATAAAAAAATGGAATCACAACTAAGGGTGAAACCTCTATGCTAGTCATAAAAAAATGGAATCACAACTATGGGTGACCCTCTATGCTAGTCATAAGAAAAAATGGAATCTCCACGATGTGTGTGACCCTCTATGCTAGTCAGAAGAAAATGAAATCTCAACTATGGGTGAACCTCTATGCTAGTCATAAGAAAAAATGGAATCTCCACGATGTGTGTGACCCTCTATGCTAGTAATAAGAAAAAATGGAATCTCCACGATGTGTGACCCTCTATGCTAGTCATAAGAAAAAATGGAATCTCCACGATGTGTGTGACCCTCTATGCTATTCATGAGAAAAAATGGAATCTCCACGATGTGTGTGACCCTCTATGCTAGTCATAAGAAAAAATGGAATCTCCACGATCTGTGAACCTCTATGCTAGTCATAAGAAAAAATGGAATCTCCACGATGTGTGTGACCCTCTATGCTAGTCATAAGAAAAAATGGAATCTCCACGATGTGTGACCCTCTATGCTAGTCATAAGAAAAAATGGAATCTCCACGATGTGTGACCCTCTATGCTAGTCATAAGAAAAAATGGAATCTCCACGATGTGTGACCCTCTATGCTAGTCATAAGAAAAAATGGAATCTCCACGATGTGTGTGACCCTCTATGCTATTCATGAGAAAAAATGGAATCACCACGATGTGTGTGACCCTCTATGCTAGTCATAAGAAAAAATGGAATCTCCACGATGTGTGACCCTCTATGCTAGTCATAAGAAAAAATGGAATCTCCACGATCTGTGAACCTCTATGCTAGTCATAAGAAAAAATGGAATCTCCACGATGTGTGACCCTCTATGCTAGTCATAAGAAAAAATGGAATCTCCACGATCTGTGAACCTCTATGCTAGTCATAAGAAAGAATGGAATCTCCACGATGTGTGACCCTCTATGCTAGTCATAAGAAAAAATGGAATCTCCACGATGTGTGACCCTCTATGCTAGTCATAAAAAAAATGGAATCTCCACGATGTGTGTGACCCTCTATGCTAGTCATGAGAAAAAATGGAATCTCCACGATGTGTGACCCTCTATGCTAGTCATAAGAAAAAATGGAATCTCCACGATCTGTGAACCTCTATGCTAGTCATAAGAAAAAATGGAATCTCCACGATCTGTGAACCTCTATGCTAGTCATGAGAAAAAATGGAATCTCCACGATGTGTGACCCTCTATGCTAGTCATAAGAAAAAATGGAATATCCACGATCTGTGAACCTCTATGCTAGTCATAAGAAAAAATGGAATCTCCACGATGTGTGACCCTCTATGCTAGTCATAAGAAAAAATGGAATCTCCACGATGTGTGACCCTCTATGCTAGTCAAAAGAAAAAATGGAATCTCCACGATGTGTGACCCTCTATGCTAGTCATGAGAAGAAATGGAATATCCACAATCTGTGAACTTCTATGCTAGTCATAAGAAAAAATGGAATCTCCACGATGTGTGACCCTCTATGCTAGTCATAAGAAAAAATGGAATCTCCACGATGTGTGACCCTCTATGCTAGTCATAAGAAAAAATGGAATCTCCACGATCTGTGAACCTCTATGCTAGTCATAAGAAAAAATGGAATCTCCACGATGTGTGTGACCCTCTATGCTAGTCATAAGAAAAAAGGGAATCTCCACGATGTGTGACCCTCTATGCTAGTCATAAGAAAAAATGGAATCTCCACGATGTGTGTGACCCTCTATGCTAGTCATGAGAAAAAATGGAATCTCCACGATGTGTGACCCTCTATGCTAGTCATAAGAAAAAATGGAATCTCCACGATCTGTGACCCTTTATGCTAGTCATAAGAAAAAATGGAATCTCCACGATGTGTGTGACCCTCTATGCTACTCATGAGAAAAAATGGAATCTCCACGATGTGTGACCCTCTATGCTAGTCATAAGAAAAAATGGAATCTCCACAATGTGTGTGACCCTCTATGCTACTCATGAGAAAAAATGGAATCTCCACGATGTGTGACCCTCTATGCTAGTCATAAGAAAAAATGGAATATCCACGATCTGTGAACCTCTATGCTAGTCATAAGAAAAAATGGAATCTCCACGATGTGTGACCCTCTATGCTAATCATAAGAAAAAATGGAATCTCCACGATGTGTGACCCTCTATGCTAGTCATAAGAAAAAATGGAATCTCCACGATGTGTGTGACCCTCTATGCTAGTCATAAGAAAAAATGGAATCTCCACGATGTGTGACCCTCTATGCTAGTCATAAGAAAAAATGGAATATCCAAGATCTGTGAACCTCTATGCTAGTCATGAGAAAAAATGGAATCTCCACGATGTGTGACCCTCTATGCTAGTCATAAGAAAAAATGGAATATTAACGATCTGTGAACCTCTATGCTAGTCATAAGAAAAAATGGAATCTCCACGATGTGTGTGACCCTCTATGCTAGTCAAAAGAAAAAAATGGAATCTCCACGATCTGTGAACCTCTATGCTAGTCATAAGAAAAAATGGAATCTCCACGATGTGTGTGACCCTCTATGCTAGTCATGAGAAAAAATGGAATCTCCACGATGTGTGTGACCCTCTATGCTAGTCATGAGAAAAAATGGAATCTCCACGATGTGTGTGACCCTCTATGCTAGTCATGAGAAAAAATGGAATCTCCACAATGTGTGTGACCCTCCATGCTAGTCATGAGAAAAAATGGAATCTCCACGATATGTGACCCTCTATGCTAGTCATAAGAAAAAATGGAATCTCCACGATCTGTGAACCTCTATGCTAGTCATAAGAAAAAATGGAATCTCCACGATGTGTGTGACCCTCTATGCTAGTCATAAGAAAAAATGGAATCTCCACGATGTGTGTGACCCTCTATGCTAGTCATGAGAAAAAATGGAATCTCCACGATGTGTGACCCTCTATGCTAGTCATGAGAAAAAATGAAATCTCCACGATGTGTGACCCTCTATGCTAGTCATGAGAAAAAATGGAATCTCCACGATGGGTGTGACCCTCTATGCTAGTCATGAGAAAAAATGGAATCTCCACAATGTGTGTGACCCTCTATGCTAGTCATGGGAAAAAATGGAATCTCCACGATGTGTGTGACCCTCTATGCTAGTCATGAGAAAAAATGGAATCTCCACGATGTGTGTGACCCTCTATGCTAGTCATGAGAAAAAATGGAATCTCCACGATGTGTGTGACCCTCTATGCTAGTCATGAGAAAAAATGGAATCTCCACGATGTGTGTGACCCTCTATGCTAGTCATGAGAAAAAATGGAATCTCCACGATGTGTGTGACCCTCTATGCTAGTCATAAGAAAAAATGGAATCTCCACGATCTGTGAACCTCTATGCTAGTCATAAGAAAAAATGGAATCTCCACGATGTGTGTGACCCTCTATGCTAGTCATGAGAAAAAATGGAATCTCCACGATGTGTGTGACCCTCTATGCTAGTCATGAGAAAAAATGGAATCTCCACGATGTGTGTGACCCTCTACGCTAGTCATAAGAAAAAATGGAATCTCCACGATCTGTGAACCTCTATGCTAGTCATAAGAAGAAATGGAATCTCCACGATGTGTGTGAACCTCTATGCTAGTCATGAGAAAAAATGGAATCTCCACGATCTGTGACCCTCTATGCTAGTCATGAGAAAAAATGGAATCTCCACGATCTGTGAACCTCTATGCTAGTCATAAGAAAAAATGGAATCTCCATGATGTGTGTGACCCTCTATGCTAGTCATGAGAAAAAATGGAATCTCCACGATGTGTGTGACCCTCTATGCTAGTCATAAGAAAAAAATGGAATCTCCACGATGTGTGTGACCCTCTATGCTAGTCATGAGAAAAAATGGAATCTCCACGATGTGTGTGACCCTCTATGCTAGTCATGAGAAAAAATGGAATCTCCACGATCTGTGAACCTCTATGCTAGTCATAAGAAAAAATGGAATCTCCACGATGTGTGTGATCCTCTATGCTAGTCATGAGAAAAAATGGAATCTCCACGATGTGTGTGACCCTCTATGCTAGTCATGAGAAAAAATGGAATCTCCACGATGTGTGTGACCCTCTATGCTAGTCATGAGAAAAAATGGAATCTCCACGATGTGTGTGACCCTCTATGCTAGTCATGAGAAAAAATGGAATCTCCACGATGTGTGTGACCCTCTATGCTAGTCATGAGAAAAAATGGAATCTCCATGATCTGTGAACCTCTATGCTAGTTATGAGAAAAAATGGAATCTCCACGATGTGTGTGACCCTCTACGCTAGTCATAAGAAAAAATGGAATCTCCACGATCTGTGAACCTCTATGCTAGTCATAAGAAAAAATGGAATCTCCACGATGTGTGTGACCCTCTATGCTAGTCATGAGAAAAAATGGAATCTCCACGATGTGTGTGACCCTCTATGCTAGTCATGAGAAAAAATGGAATCTCCACGATCTGTGACCCTCTATGCTAGTCATAAGAAAAAATGGAATCTCCACGATCTGTGAACCTCTATGCTAGTCATAAGAAAAAATGGAATCTCCACGATGTGTGTGACCCTCTATGCTAGTCATGAGAAAAAATGGAATCTCCACGATGTGTGTGACCCTCTATGCTAGTCATAAGAAAAAATAGAATCTCCACGATCTGTGAACCTCTATGCTAGTCATAAGAAAAAATGGAATCTCCACGATGTGTGTGACCCTCTATGCTAGTCATGAGAAAAAATGGAATCTCCACGATGTGTGACCCTCTATGCTAGTCATGAGAAAAAATGGAATCTCCACGATCTGTGAACCTCTATGCTAGTCATAAGAAAAAATGGAATCTCCACGATGTGTGTAACCCTCTATGCTAGTCATGAGAAAAAATGGAATCTCCACGATCTGGGACCCTCTATGCTAGTCATAAGAAAAAATGGAATCTCCGCGATCTGTGAACCTCTATGCTAGTCATGAGAAAAAATGGAATCTCCACGATGTGTGTGACCTTCTATGCTAGTCATGAGAAAAAATGGAATCTCCACGATCTGTGACCCTCTATGCTAGTCATAAGAAAAAATGGAATCTCCACGATCTGTGACCCCTTTATGCTAGTCATGAGAAAAAATGGAATCTCCACGATCTGTGAACCGCTATGCTAGTCATAAGAAAAAATGGAATCTCCACGATGTGTGTGACCCTCTATGCTAGTCATGAGAAAAAATGGAATCTCCACGATGTGTGTGACCCTCTGTGCTAGTCATAAGAAAAAATGGAATCTCCACGATCTGTGACCCTCTATGCTAGTCATGAGAAAAAATGGAATCTCCACGATGTGTGTGACCCTCTATGCTAGTCATAAGAAAAAATGGAATCTCCACAATCTGTGACCCTCTATGCTAGTCATAAGAAAAAATGGAATCTCCACGATGTGTGTGACCCTCTATGCTAGTCATAAGAAAAAATGGAATCTCCACGATGTGTGTGAACCTCTATGCTAGTCATGAGAAAAAATGGAATCTCCACGATGTGTGTGACCCTCTATGCTAGTCATGAGAAAAAATGGAATATCCACGATGTGTGTGACCCTCTATGCTAGTCATGAGAAAAAATGGAATCTCCACGATGTGTGTGACCCTCTATGCTAGTCATGAGAAAAAATGGAATATCCACGATGTGTGTGACCCTCTATGCTAGTCATAAGAAAAAATGGAATCTCCACGATCTGTGACCCTCTATGCTAGTCATAAGAAAAAATGGAATCTCCACGATGTGTGTGACCCTCTATGCTAGTCATAAGAAAAAATGGAATCTCCACGATCTGTGAACCTCTATGCTAGTCATAAGAAAAAATGGAATCTCCATGATGTGTGTGACCCTCTATGCTAGTCATAAGAAAAAATGGAATCTCCACGATGTGTGTGACCCTCTATGCTAGTCATGAGAAAAAATGGAATCTCCACGATCTGTGACCCTCTATGCTAGTCATGAGAAAAAATGGAATCTCCACGATGTGTGTGACCCTCTATGCTAGTCATGAGAAAAAATGGAATCTCCACGATGTGTGTGAACCTCTATGCTAGTCATGAGAAAAAATGGAATCTCCACGATGTGTGTGACCCTCTATGCTAGTCATGAGAAAAAATGGAATATCCACGATGTGTGTGACCCTCTATGCTAGTCATGAGAAAAAATGGAATCTCCACGATGTGTGTGACCCTCTATGCTAGTCATAAAAAATGGAATCACACTTATGAGGGATCCTCTGTGCTAGGTATGAGAAATGGATTTGTAAAAATGTGTGGGTGCGTTCTTGCAACACCATCACTTGCAACTCTGTGACTTAAAGCAAAGTTTGTATTTATACTTAAAGTATAATAAATTAAATAGAACAAACAATGTCACTGAGTTTGCTTAATGCTTCGCTAAGAAAATCAGCCCCTTTACATATTTTCCCTTTAGTAAAAAAGAATGAATTTAAGAAATTACACTACCCAAATATTTTATCTAAATGATCCTACACCCTGACTGAAAAAAATGAAATTGAATGTGATATCGTAAATCCTTTATCTTTAGGTTAACAATTTTACACAATCATACGAAAATTATCCCTTTCAAAAATGTACATTAAAAATAATATCCGACGAAATGTTACAAAATGAAATTATATGCCCCTAAGTATTAAAAGAAAATCTGAATAACAAGGAATGCAACGTGTTCTTACCGTTACCCTACACAGGAATTATGCCTCACTGGAAATCAACATGTGTTTAGCCGGCCACGTTTTTTTTTCTGAAATTTCTTAAATTTCACTTCACTTATTTTTAACACGAAATTAAACATTCACTCACTGCACAATATACCTAATAACTTAATCCCTGTGATAACTGCCGCTCAAAATGAACACAAGGCAAACTCGTTACAGATGGTTGGCTATCCTGCTAAACAAAGAGACTAAAGCCTACCACCTGGTTTTCTAAAAGCAAAACGTTTCGCGGTGCGAACACACGTACAAATACATAAGATTTTAACAATAGAGATAAAATGCTTTTGCTGTTTTCTTCCACGGTTCCAACTCCAGTGATAAAAGAATTTACTTTAAAATGATATTAAGTTTGTCAAGTCACTAAAGACAGAAAAGGGGGAGTTTTTACGTTAATAATAATAAATTGAAATTACTGTCCTAGCGAATCCTGGCAAGGTCGCCAATTTATGTCACGCGCCCGTATGCTTGTGAGTCCGGGCTTGCTTAAGGAACTCTGGGCGGACACAAAAAGAAGAATAATGGTGAGGTCGCCAGTCGGTAGTAAGACAAGGAATACCGACAAATAGACATATTTACAACATTTGAATAAAACTTAGTAAAAAGGGGAGCATAACATTATTATTATCATTATTATTATTACTAACCAAGCTACACTAGTTGGAAAAGCAAAATGCTATAAGCCAAAGGACTCCAACAGGGAAAAATAGCCTAGTGAGGAGAGGAAATAAGGAAATAAATGATGAGAATAAATTAGCAATAAATCATTCTAAAAACAGTGACAACGTCAAAACAGATATGTCCTATATAAACTATTAACAACGTCAAAAATAAATATGTCACATATAAACTATAAAAAGACTCATGTCAGCCTGGTCAACATAAAAACATTTGCTCCAACTTTGAACTCTTGAAGTTCTACTGATTCAACCACCCGATTAGGAAGATCATTCCACAACTTGGTAACAGCTGGAAAAAAAACTTCTAGAATACTGTGTAGTGTTGAGCCTCATAATGGAGAAGCCCTGGCTATTAGAATTAACTGCCTGCCTAGTATTACGAACAGGATAGAATTGTCCAGGTAGATCTGAATGTAAAGATGGTCAGAATTATGAAAAATCTTATGCAATATGCATAATGAACTAATTGAACGACGGTGCCAAAGATTAATATCTAAATCAGGAATAAGAAATTTAATAGACCGTAAATTTCTGTCCAACAAATTACGATAAGAATCAGCAGCTGAACACCAGACAGGAGAATAATACTCAAAGCAAGATAGAATGAAAGAATTAAAACACTTTTTCAGAATAGATTGATCACCGAAAATCTTGTACGACTTTCTCAATAAGCCTATTTTTTGTGCAATTGAAGAAGACACAGACCTAATGTGTTTCTCAAAAGTAATTTTGCTGTCGAGAATCACACCTAAAATTTTAAAAGAGTCATACAAATTTAAAGAAACATTATCATTACTGAGATCCGGATGTTGAGGAGCCATCGTCCTTGACCTACTTACAATCATACTTTGAGTTTTGTTAGGATTCAACTTCATACCCCATAATTTGCACCATGCACTAATTTTAGCTAAATCTCTATTAAGGATTCACCAACCCCAGATTGATGGAATTGGATGGAATTGATGCAAAGAGAGTAGCATCATCTGCATATGCAACAAGCTTGTTTTCTGGGCCAAACCACATGTCATGTGTATATAGTATGAAAAGTAATGGGCCAAGAACACTACCCTGTGGAACACCGGATATCACATTCCTATACTCACTATGGTGCCCATAAACAACAACTCTTTGAGATCTATTGCTTAAAAAATCAATAATAATGCTAAGAAACGACCCATCCACTCCCAACTGTTTCATTTTGAAAACAAGGGCCTCATGATTAACACGGTCAAAGGCAGCACTAAAATCAAGGCCAATCATACGAACTTCCTGACCACAATCAAGGGATTTATGTACAGCATTGGAGATTGTAAGAAGGGCATCACATGCTCCAAGGCCTTTACGAAAACCAAATAAGAAACTAGGGAATAGATGATTACCTTCAGCAAACCTATTAAGACGTTTTGCCAGAAGACGTTCAAAAACTTTAGATAATATGGGAGTTATGGAAATTGGGCGGTAATCAGTTGGACTTGAGCTACCACAAACACATTTACATAGAGGAGTAACATTACCAATCCTCCAATCAGTGCTAAAAGCTCCTCTTCTAGCTAACTTGAGCAAAATAACAGATAACTTTGGAGCTAAGAAATCTGCTGTCTTTATAAAAAACAAAGGAAAAATGCCATTTGGGTCTACACCTCCATAAGCATCAAGGTCCATCAACAGAGCTTTAATCTCATGAGATCGAAAAGCTAAACTAGTTAGTTTAGCCTCAGGAAAACAGGAATGAAGAAGTTCAAGTTTTTCATTACTCTGTTTACTGTCAAAAACATCAGCTAAAAGGGTTGCCTTTTCCTTTGGACAGTGAATGACTGAGCCATCTGGTTTAAGCAAAGGAGGAACTGTTGCATCTACACCAAAGAGTGCAGATTTAAGGGTAGATAATTATTGTTTATTCTAAGTAAACCACGAGGTACTTCACTGGAATTGGATAGTCACGTGTTCATGCGGAGTTAGTAGCAGACCGTGGAAGGTTTTAAGCACCGCGATCTCATTCCCTGGAAAGGGAAATAAATCAAATTATTAACCGAACACTCACTTCTACAGGCTGGGAACACGAAGTCATGTGGTTAAAACCTTTAAGCAAATTAAATAAAAGTGCAAACTTAGGAATTTAAACACTACACATGGGAAACAACACTGTCACAGGGTGAATTAATTAAAGTTAAGAGCAAACGGCACACGTGGTTGGGACACAAGGCTGGGATGACAAAGGTTTAGTGGGTAGGATCTTTCGTTAAAGGATAAAAGGAAAAATTGGATAAGGGAAGGAGATGGATAAGGATGATGAGGTTGAGGTACTCAAACAGACATCTTACCTTAAATAAAAGGACTCTGGTTCCTCCCTTGTGGAGGACATGGGACAGGTCCTGCTCTGAAGTCTGATGCAGTCTTGAGAGCGAAGACAGGTGATGTTCCTCTCACAGGGGTTAGTTAGCGAAGGAGGATGCCCAGTCGCTCCTAGGCCGACTAAACTCCCTTTCTCCTTTCTTCATCCTTATTGGTTTTCCTCAAAACCGCGCCTCTGTTAACATCTTCGTGAAGGCTGTGCTAGTGTACAGTATCCATATGGCGCTATAATTGAAGCGAGGCATGTGTTTACCTTCCGTTAATGTATATTCTTCGGCGACAACACCGCTCTCCTTGTCCTATGGGTCCTCGGACTGCTACGAACAGACGTTCGTTGTGCCCAAGGTCCGCTGAACTAGGCACACCTAATAAATTTCTTGACCTCCATCAGCGACGGTGGCAGTTTCCAGTAAACACTAGCAGGACCTCCTATCTCTCTGCCTCTTAAGAGTAGAAAATTCACATGTTTTAACATTCTTTTCTATATTATTCTATCTACCCATGACAGGGGGGGGGGGTTAATTGGCCTGACTGTTGTCCCATTGGTCAGACCTTGTCACGTGTCCCGACACCCCCATCAATAGGTCTCGGGACTTCTCCCGGATCTCTTTGTGGTGGCCTTTTAACGGCAACGTGTTTGGAAGATGTCTGGAATAAGACCTCAAGGGAGTAGACTGGTATAGGATGGTTGGACATGTAGTGAGGCTCTAGGCAGGGTCCCAACGCTCGTGGCATTCCAACTCGTCCTTGCTGGCGGGGTCTTTGTTTGAAAAAAATGGTGTAATGACCGCCATGAATAACAGTATGTATATATATATGAAGAACAAATATCATGATTGCTTCTTTCCCTCCAAAGCCTTTCAATTATTTAATCAATCTAATAGACGAAAATACGGCACAGTCAGAAGTGTGTTCCACATTCTGTATTTCCTTGAAGATCAAATTCCCAAATAACATTCCATTTGAATATTAAACATGACATGTGGCCAAGAGAAGGACGCCTGTACTCGATTTCCTCCGAAGTTAAAGTTACCATTCTCGTCTCTGTAAAAGTGGAGCTTTAACATTTATCACACCAAATGACGATTACATATGTGACATTCTAACAATATAATGAAATGGTAGAGTTCCGAGGTAAAACAATACTCCTGTTAGAATTGCTCTCTCTCTCTCTCTCTCTCTCTCTCTCTCTCTCTCTCTCTCTCTCTCTCTCTCTCTCTCTCTCTCTCTCTCTCTCTCTCTCTTACTGTAGAAACATCGAAGTTATTCAATCATGTTTCACAGTTTTATTCTGAGGAAATTCGTACCACCGACATTCGAGAAAGGAGACAGAGCTCACCAACAGCTTATCTGATAAAGGTTAATCAGCTTATCGCTTTACTTCAGGGAAGTCGAATACTCTTACCCTCAGTTATCATCATTATAATTATAAATCACATTGTGGACGCATTCTTATCTAACAAGGATACAAGTTCATAAGGTCAATTAGCTTGAAAAGCAAGATCCAAATGACTAAAATGCCTATCCGTAAAATTTGCATCATAAACAAAACAAACAAAAAATAAGAAAACAATACAAATGGAACTTTCAATTGGAGAAATTTACTACTTGAGAACTTAAACAGTGATGAACTAATAATAATAATAATAATAATAATAATAATAATAATAATAATAATAATAATAATAACATACCCCTTTACAAAAATTATAGATACGCAGTAGAAATAAATGCTCGAAAAAATAAAGGATTATAGTGTATGATAAAAGAAATAATGTCTTAAATATAAAGCTTACCTCAACAACATCACCTGGAAATCATTCTCGGATTGTTAACATGAGATAGGATATGCTTATAATATTGTCATAATAACACCTTTACAAAGATTAACAAAATTATGCACACACCTAACCAACAATTTATGTCTTGATATTAACGGAAGACTTTAAATAGAATGCAAATATATTAGCAATATCCACAGTTATCGCTACCTATCTACCTATTGTTTTTCTCTCCTAGCACGGCGGCAATAAAATCTTGGTCACTTGGTGAGTCACGTGACAGACAAACCTTGTGACTAACATAAAAAAAAAATATATATATAATTCAGAAAGGGTCGGAAGTTATGCATAATGTTTTTCCTTTTATCTCTAGCTTCCTTAGATTGGCTAAATGACCTAGAAGATGGCGGATGCGAAAGAAAATGTGACATGCAAAATATGAGTGATAATAAAGTCTCTCATCTCCCACTAACATATTGAAAGTTATCTATCGTAACTTCCTTTTTCCTCTTTAAGTAACAGAAACAAGACAATTGAAGAGGTTAATTTCAAATGGAGAAATTGACCTCCTTGTATAAACATTTTCAAATCAAAGACTTCCTTTTAAAAACAAAGTTCCTCAAAAAAAAAAAAAAAAAAAAATTGGGGGGATGCAACCCTAATCATTTAGGCAGAAATGGATCACGCTTTTAAAATACCACAAGTTTTTGATAATAAATTGTATTTTTCCTAGCTATTCATACCAAAGTCCTTCCGTCCGATGGATTTTCATAATTTAAAGTCAAAGTTTCAAGATGAGTGAGAGTACCATAGCCTCATCTCCACAAATTGTTCACTTCCTTTCGGCAAAGGGACTTAGGGGGATGGTAGATGTTGGAGTCCTTAAAAATACTTGGGTTTGAAAAGTTGGGGTGAATAAGAATTGTTATAAAAGAATGCGTTATTTGTTCCGTCGTGGCAACCAATCCTTGTCCTTTTTATATATGAGACTTTACTCTTCGTTGTGAACCGTACTGGAAGGTTCTTTCCCTCATGCCTGATGCTAACAAGAAGGCTGATGACCCAAATTCACCTTATAAACAACTCATTTCTGATGAAGAAACTGTTAGGGTCCAGAAAAAAAACGTGGGAAAAATTGATGCCTTTTGTAATGAAGAGAGGGTCAGAGTGGTCATACGAAAAATTGTGTTTGGTCTCGGAGCAATGTCTTTGAGTGTACCAGATCTATCATCCCCTTTGATGCAAGAGGATAGAGGAGTTGCTACATAAAGCAGTAAAAAAAAAAAAAAAAAAAAAAAAGTAAGTAAGTTCATGTACTATATAACTTGTTGAGCAGCCACCACAGGGCCAAAAGAGAAAGTGGACAAGGATTTGTGGACAAGATCCATCACACAAAATTTTTGAAGGTGGGCTGTCACTTCCAGACAACTGCCATCTAAACCTGATGAATTGACATGGTCTTCTTAGTGAGCCCTCACATGAGGAGTAGACTTGCCTCCCAAATTAGATGAGCCATATGCACATTTGACTACTTCACAAAGCCAGAAAAAGTATGGACGTCTCTTCCTAAGTCCCACCTTGGATTATTTAGAGTCATCATCATTAGCCATGAAGCGTCAGTCCTCTGCCGGTAATATCACAAAGTTATCTTGGGGTCATAGAAGCTTCTGTTTCGATCATTATAAGCAAAATTTTGGAGGGAGGGAATCAAGAAAAACTTGAACCTTGGGTCGGGAATAGCAGGACTCTGGGTCTTTGATACAAATTCTGGAACATGGACAAACAAAATCAAATAGCGTCCCTCTCAGTAAGAAACTATGAATGAAAGTACGATAAGCTTTTTTACCCTAATGTCTTAAGGCTCAGATCTCTGTGTGACACTCTCCTTTGTGGCTCATACAATGGAATAATGAGAGCCCTAAGGACAAAGGTCATTTCCCACTCAATTAATCTGAGTTCACATGGTGGGCAAGACTTCACTCTCATCTTGAGCATGGATAACTATCAAAAGGAGGAAAAGTCCACTCCCTTCAGACATTACACTTAGCTCAAGGATGGTTTGTAGCCTTTCAAAGCTGAGACTGAGAGGAGCTTCTCTTGGCAAAAGTAAGTTAGTGAACTTATAACTTGCTGAATAATTGCACCAATGGGGGATGTAACTTTTACGACGGTAATTGCAAAAGATGGACTACTCTCCCCGATAGACAGCTGCTGAGGACCATTGAGGACATCTAAACTTTTCTCACAAAGACCTCCAAGAAAAGCCTTTGTTCTGAAAAGACACCGGATAGTCTCCAACTGCTAAATGTAATCAATTTTACGAACTTGAGATTTCTCTGGAAGTGTGGCTGATGGAGATAGGTGGGCCAAAACAGAATCTCCCTTAGAACCTCAATGAGAGGAGTTACCAGGTCAGATTCTACATGGCTTAAGGCCGTCTGAGAGTTACCAGGGTTATTCTGAAGTTAATGGATGATAGTACTCACTGAGAATCCCGTGAATCAGACAGAATTGGGGCGATGTATAGACGGATTTTTTCAAAGGCCCACGAGTCTTGTATGGGGAAACAGAATACCAGAAGCTTCCTGCTTAGGTGGGTGGAAACCAGGTCGACTGGACCTATCTGCTATGCAAAATTCTCTTGCCTAGAATGTAGTATGCAGACAGATGCCCACCACAATGACCCGCCAAGATATAAAAATACCTCTACAACAAGCAGAAAGGAATGGATAATGTGCCTCCCTGCGTATTGGCATAAACCATTATAGGTGCGTTTTTTGTTGATGAGAACTTCTATGGGGTACAAGCTTCCCTAGGAATGACAGATGTCCAAAGAATACCTACCAGAGCTGAGCTCATTGTTCCTGTGCATGTAAAGTGTCTGTGCTTCATTCTTGAATTTCCTGATGCAAGTGTCTGAAGGGAAGACTCGTCCTGCTACCATGTTGATCAGCATGACAAGAAACTTCATCTTCTGGCTCGGCACGAGCTCTGACTTCTCCCAATTTATTACTAGCCTCAGTTCAAGATGCAAAGCATGAAGATGATCTTAATCTTTGAGCAACTACAACTGTGAGGACACCAAGAACAACCAATCATCAAAATACCTCAACATATGTATTACTATGAGCATCATTTATTGGTGATTACTGCCTCAGGGGCGTTAATTTTATAGGAAACCCATTCTATGGTTCTTATAATTTCTTTTTGTCATTACTACATTCTGCTTGTAATTGTGCATATATCATCATAGGTAGATATATAGAGACATGTAATCAATATGGCTTCTATACTACACCCAATACAGAAGAATACACATATAATCCAGTCATAACCGGGTATTCCTGGCAGTCCAAGGCAAGGATTTGTACCTGATGGAGTGCAAAACCACCTCTTAAGGCCTGAAATTTTTTCAAACAATGGATTACAAACTGTCGTTCTAAAGTCGTTGAACCCACAAATGAGCTCAAGTACCTGGATAAATTGACCCTCACACATGGGACATGTGAGCTAAAGAAGATAACTAAGAAGCCATTCCAGAGACTGGACTTCTTAAGCCGTTTCGTTCTCTGTCAAGACTGAAGTTACATATGCTTATTCAAGGGATCAATCAGTCCTGTATAGGTACGAGTGTTGAAGGCCAAAGATACAACTGAAAACGTAGGATCAGGCCCCTCGTCAAGATACCAAACCAATTACCTGTCTAGGCAAGGTCAAACACTGGAAAAGCTCATGGATTCCATACCAAGCTGAACCATTCAACAAACAGATAACTTACCTGGTACAGACTTCTTTGGCAAGCGGGGTTGTAAAACTAAAGACTCACTTGGGGAGAACTTCATATAACATATTGGGACCAAGTCCATACCCTGGGATGGGAGAATGCAGATAACACACACGTCCATGTGAAGGTGATCTTGGATAACAGGTGCCAACTTATGGATCAGCCACTGGAAGAGAAGCATTTCTCTTCAGTCACTGCAGGACTGAGTGGAAAAACATATTTTGGACTTCAAGCCGTATACAGGAATCAGATGACACCCATTGACAATCCCCAGTACCATAGTTGATGAGAGAGCACTAGATCATTGGTCACCAACCTTTTTAGATAAAAGAACCATTTATTCAAAGAATCATAAAAATTTAGTAGCGTCAGAGCCGCAATGACAAAAACAGTATACTGAAATCTAAAATCAACATCTGCTGTATATCACACATGACAGTAGGCTATACATTTCAGTAGGCCTAATTAATAAAATAATCATAGTGATATTAGTTATTATAATTTTGTTCACAAAACATACTACATACGTTCTTTCTGGCATTATACTTTCATTTAAATGGCAGCACTTTTAAAAAATATATAAGTTTCATTTTGCATCAGTAGTATGAATGTTAACTGTAGTGATCACAAAATACAAAAGAAACATGGCTACATTGTATTCTTGGAAATTATTATAAGATCGCACCTTTATAATTGAAGGGGGTACATTAATAAGATTAGAAAATTATATAATCATATTCCTATAATAAAATTATTTGTTATGTATTGTATTTTTTCATTTATATGAGAATGCAAAAAAAAAAAAAAAAAAAAAAAAAAAAAACTATCATTAATAGTATCAGTGATTTTTGTAGCAGTCACAGTATTACAAAGGGAAAGCAACATTGCATACTTGGAAATTATATAACTTTCTGAAAGCTTCGAGGAAATTCCTTATTGAAAATTCAAATATAATTTCCTGTAAATATTATATACATAAATTTAATTAATAGGAGATTTATTCCTGTCATTCCATGGAGAGAAGGTCAATATTTGGAGAATAAGAAGTAGTTATCAACCTTAAGCAAGATTTTGAGGTCTCATTGTGTAATGTACCTCTTAAATTTCCTTTCATGAGATTCATGCTTGAAATTTTTTGTTCTCAGGAGTAAGTGGATCTGAAAATGTATAGAAACCCAAATGCAAACTTTTTTCGCATTTTTCCAGTTGCCTGGTAATGCACTACAAACAAATGATAATTTTATCATTGCTTTTTCAGATTTAGAAGTTTCCCCCAATTGCGTTGAGTAGCTAATGTGGTTTATTGTCTTTCTAAAGACTCTAGATCAAAGAGTCAAACTTTAAATTTTGATGCCCCTAACTTTTTCCTGCAAACGAACTATTTCAAGGTCAAACATCAGTAAAGGCTGATAAACTTACTACAGAGATACCTGCCAAAAATTGTTTGATCTTAAAGGACAGCGTTGCTTTCTCCTTTCTGAATTCTTGGGAACGTCCTTTGTTTAAACCCTTATCCATTTTCAAGAAATTTGTTTTTATGGCATCAATATCAAACTCACAATCTAGAAAATCTTTGTATTTCTTTAGTGATGGAAACTGAACAAACTCTCTTTTCTCAAGATCTTTGACAAACACTGTAATTGACCCCTGCACTAGACCTAGCACCAAAGCTAAGGAAAACAGTCTGGGCAGGAATAAGCGGTCAACTCCAAAGAAAAAAGGGACTTGCAAGAACTCCGACAAGATTTCTTGTGAGAGGCTCTCCTGTAATACTTCTTTCTCTTGTACCTCTTTTGAGGGGGAGAGTGTGAAGAGGCAGAGGAGGAAGAAAAGTAGGTGTGTGTAAGCTTCCTTTCCCTGCTCATGTTAGCTGAGCCTTGGTCCACAATTACGTTCTTGAAGATCAAAGCACAATTGAATTATTTGGGAAAAAGGAGCCACTATGGATGAGGAAGTCACAAGAGGTACCTTATCAGGATTCATTCATTTACAGGACACAAGGGGTGAACAGGGATTACTCAGGGGCATTGGTATTTTTGGGTCCCTTTGCACAAAATAAATGCAAAACTTCTACATATGGTTCACTAGGAAAGCCCTCAGAGGCCCATACACTCTAACGAAAAACATATTTACACCAGATTTCCATCGTAGGAGGCAGTGGAGTAGATCCATTAAGTATGAGGATAGAGCAAACGCTTAAGGAATACACCAGCTTCGTACAAGAAAGACCAGCCACTAACTACTCATTAATTAACCTCTTCCCTATGTATACAGTACTAGCATCAGGGTCAGGGACCCGCGGATTCAGCAGGAGAGATTCGGCAGTGTCTGCCTGGGGAGCAAAAGGGAATAAAATGGAGAACTGTAGAACCAATACTAAAAAATACTCAGAGCCCCTCCAACAGGAAGGAGACCAAGCACAACACTTGATACAGAGGGATTCCTGTGGACAAGAATAACCCCTGCACGCAACAGAGAGAGTGAGGATCGAAGGAAGGCCATAACATATACCACCATTTTTGCCTGGATACTTTCACATTTTCACTTTACACGTAACCTCCAAGTTCCTAGAATAAAATTAATAAATAGTAGAGCACAAAACCAAATGCAAGCACAAAAATTCACTCATCCAAAAGCGAGGGAAAGAGAGGAAAACAGGGTTTACACAATCAGCACTGAAAGTGAAGAGAACAGAAGATGATGTAAGCTCAACTCAATGGCAAGAATGAAAGTGAGCTCCCTGAAAATGCAGATCTGTATCCTCTGTTTATA
This sequence comes from Palaemon carinicauda, assembly GCF_036898095.1. Lineage (NCBI taxonomy): Eukaryota > Metazoa > Arthropoda > Malacostraca > Decapoda > Palaemonidae > Palaemon > Palaemon carinicauda. The sequence goes on along the minus strand of NC_090735.1, from coordinate 94,279,733 downwards.
ACTCCCGTCATGTCTGGCCTCTTGAAAGTTTTATTTCTAAATCCATCAGCCATTAACTATGCACCAAAATTATCTCCAACACCAAAAGTGGGAGGGTTTGTCACATACATATTGCAATCCTAAGACATTACCAACAAAAAGGGTCAAATAATATGAAACTCACTAAAAACTGAGTAATGAGTTCTAAATTTGGTCAAAGGTTATTATTCAATCTTAAAACCATAACCAGTCTTAGAAATAACATACAGACTAAGTAAGAAACAAAACAAATATATATATATATATATATATATATATATATATATATATATATATATATATATATATATATATATATATATATATATATAATGTAGAAGGAAAATTTCTATAATTACCCTGAAAAAAAAAGTATAAGAAAAGACGTATAGTAAAACTAAGACAAAAAGATTGTGTGCTGTCTTCGGATTAAAAAAAAAAAAAAAAACAGAGAGTAAGTTACATTTGAATTAAATTCAGAGATATGTTAACCTTAGATATAAGGTAGTTGAAACCATAAATCATCTAATAATTCAAAGACTTACAAAAGGAAGAGACCTTGATCGCTGTATAGATGAATAAAGATAAGCAGAAACTACTTAAACCTATTACACTGGCTCTCGTGACTGTACAAAGCTGAAATAGTCTTTGAATGAGGACTAGACCTTACCATCCAACTTACGAATCCTCTACAAGCAAAAGCACTGAAAGGGAAAGGGGCTTAAGAATTGGGGTTTTCTTAGAGACTGTGACTTATGACCCGGCGCTGGGACACGGACCTCATTCAGTACCCAAGTCCAACTGGGAAAAACTTTGAAATTGCATTATGGAATAAATCTTAATATAGATGTTGGGAATCAAGATAGAAGGAAAGAAGCAGGATTATAGTTGAAGTAGAATACTCAAATGAGGACGCAACTAGTTGCCTAAGGGGGTGACAATTGCATTTGGTAACTCTTGTATATTGCAACATATGTGATCAGCTCATAGCATAATAACCTCCTGCGTAGAATAGAACCTATATTAAAACTCGAAGAAAAATCGTGAATAAAAGTTGGACGGAAATTTCAATGTGCTCCTTCAAGCAAGGAAGATGAATGAATGAAGATATTAAAGCAGCAAAAACTACTAACACCACTATAGTCCAAAAGACATATCTTAAATAACTTAAAAAACAAACAATTCATTACATCTGATAGTGTAAAAGTATTATAAATATTAGCTGTTACGTTCCACTATCCTTAGGTTCCTGTAAAGAAAACGAACTTGTATTACAGGCTGTGAAGTTGAAAAGATGCTCAGTTTCCAATATTCTCTTAACATGAAATCATGAGGCGATGTAATCACAATGGTTGCAGGACTTTTAAATATCTCCCATAAAGGATCTTACTTTTCGTGTGCAAAGTTTTAGTGTATTGTAAGATCAAACAATTTATATAAAAATCCCTATAAGTAATCCTAAGAGACATTAAAGTAATTAAATCAGATTAAAGCAACATAAAACACATCATGACTAAGAACCATGACCTAGAATTTGACGATTCTGGTAAAACACATCTAGAGCAACGTGAATAGAATTTAGCTCTCTAGGAAACTTTTGTCATTCAATTCCCATCACACAAAATCTTATCGCCTAACTTTCTTTTGTCATTTACTTACCAGGATCCGAATTGATAAGAACTTGCTTCAGGCCAGTCTCTCTGAGGACACTCACTACATCTTGAGCTGGCACAGAGTAAGGGAAGGCGCATTCTACTGCTAAAAAGCCAGCCTTTTTGGCCGCTTTGTAACGGGCCAAAAGACCACCGGCTTCGTTAAACATGAACGTTAAATTGGCAGCCACTTTCATTGTCACCTGAAATCAAATTACTATGGGTGAAAATAATGAAACCTAATTACTAAAGGATGTTAAGACTAAGACCTTCATTAACTTTCTGCTGCCTTTTCCTCTGACCACCTGAAATATTGTCGCATATTTTTTATCCCAGTGCCTCAAAGAAAACAATTAAACATCTCTGTACTCATCAGCTATCCATCCTACTTGTTAAATAATTAAATAATACTATCATATAAGAGATGAATACATAGAATACAATTATATTTCTGGTTTAGCCTAACCCTCAAGAAACGACAAGACATCATGATGATGTGAGCTTTGGTAATATAAAGTGCTTTGCATTATTACATAGGTTCGACAACTTTATATTACTAGTTTTATGCTATGAGAGACTCTAAAAGTGAAATTTCGCTTGTCAGTTGTCATTGGAACATAGTCTTCAATATATTCCAACTGCAGACAGCTTTTAAATAAACTGTCAAATAACTTGGTCTTGACTCTTGAGAGAAAATTAAACAAATTGCTGTCGAGTTTCTGAGTAGTTGTTTGATTAACTTTAAATAAGCTTAAAAACGTTATTACAGTTTCACTTTTTTACAATATTTCTTAAATACGAGTGAAATTGTAAGTTTGCAATGAATCCAATCTAATCCTTTGCAATTTCATGTCTTTAATATTTCTCATTTCAACCTCATAAAAATAGCATTTAAAAAGCAGATAGTTAAGTTTAAAATACTCTAACAGCATACTAACACCTAGTATGTATGTATATATGTATATGTATATATGTATATATATATATATATATATATATATATATATATATATATATATATATATATATATATATATATATATATATATATATATATATATATATATATATTCAATTACCTGAAAATAATTATACACGGTCATTCTTCCACAACAAAATGCAAGGAATCTCTTCAACACTACACTAAATTGATTACACACATCAATTAAACCAAATTGATTGAAGTTTCGTATTGTAAATTTCACGAAGTAGTGGTCATCTATTCTCGGAAATAGTATCAGGAAAAAATCTAATGTGAATTTTACTCAATTCTGAATAATTGCACAGAAAATGGATAAATATTTCAACATAATTTCTGAACTACCACAATAATAAAACCAAAATACATGATGAAGTATTACATTAGTCTATATTTCTACTTGAAAGTAGTGCAAGAAAACTCTTGTCATTTTTTCATCCCTTCAGCATTAAATTGTCAATTTAATTAGACTGCATGGGAATGGAAAGGTAGCATTCTATTTGTTTTCCAAAACAAATACTTTGCGAACTTTTTCTAAGCGTTTGTTAATCAAGATCTCCCTTTAAACTCTAAATTTAACTATGATCTGCGAAGGGGAAATCGGTCATTAGGAAGAGAATGTGTTTTTTGTTAAATTATAAAGAACCTACAAATAAAGATATAAAAACGACCGTCTTGATTAAATAGACAATATTCAATTGTAAATAAGAATCCCAATAGATATCGTCATATGGATTAAATCTAATATCTAACACCAGACTAAGCATTAAATAATGTTGATATTTTTCAAAGCGATGTTTAAATACATGGCACTGTACTGTTCAACACTCAATTACATAGGGGGCTTCGGCACTGTACTGTTCAACACTCAATTACATAGGGGGCTTCGGCACTGTACTGTTCAACACTCAATTACATAGGGGGCTTCGGCACTGTACTGTTCAACACTCAATTACATAGGGGGCTTCACCGTAGCCACTGTGAGCTCGGTGGCCACGGGTGCACCGTATGATATCTATGGTGCATCACGACTCAAACTTCTATAACATCTCCTATCTATGCATTCGCTAACCAACCGGCGTAGAGAATTGTAATGTAAACATTGGCTGCTGGCGACACATTTATACACACCTTTGACAAATAAATACACACTATTCATACGTTCTACACATTTACCGACGTACACGACTCAGTATTTCGCATACAAGCGAAGAAAATCTTATGTCTGGTGCTTGTATGATAAACAAGAACCTACATACCTAAAACTGACCGAGAGAAGAAACGAACACCTGCCTATGCTTCCTACGATTACTGTCGTCTACTTTTACCTTATTTCCGGGTATACTTGAAAGATATTCCTACCTACTGTGCAAGAGAGTTTTTGGTATATGCTGTATTGATGCTGATATACAGTTGTCTTGTTCAACCACAAATACGGAGATGGAACCACTGTACTGTGAATTACACTGTGACTTAGCGATCTGTCTAGCTTAGAGTGACTGACCATAACTAAATTCATCATACGTGCTCGCACTTGAATTACTGGTTTTTTATAACGATTTCGTGCTTTAATTGAATTAATTTCATAAAAAGCGATATTTTGACAAATGCTAATGTATTTAGCCCGGTGTTTTATAATCATTTGGCGTTTTATGCTTTTCTTTAATCGTATCATGTACTTACAGTAGGCAACATAATCTGTTTATCTTTTATTCCTAGAAACAACCTTGCTTTTTCTAAAAGAAAAAAAAAAAGTAGAACCATTTCTTTCATTATGACAGCGTAATCGCATACATCATATAGTTTAAATAATTTTAGTAGCATTTGTGTTGTGATCGATTGTCTCGAGTTCGATCATCAAACGCTTCATCATATCATTTCCCTTGCATCAATCGGCTTTTTATTTCTTTATCTCTAAATCTTGGTTTTCTCTCTGTACTGTCGTCCTATAACCTCACACGGTACACTGTCGTCTAGACACCTTGATTATGCAGCATTCCCTCAGTAGTATATAACTGCACTCTCCTTTATCCTTTTATAAACTTATGTTCCCGTTTCCTTCCAATTTTCTCTCCAGTCCCTTTTAACTTTTAATTCAGTATAATTGGGGTTGTTTACCCAATAATACTTAGGAATCAGCGCCGGGCTATATATGGCCAAAATCTATATATAGCCTAAAATCATAAATCTAATCATGCCTAAGCCTGGGTTTTCTGTCTGGATCAACTAATCGAATTAACAATAAAATTTAGGTCTTAAGCCACGGGATCAGTGAATAGGGCTCCGGCGCAAAATATATGTAGTCCAAACTTGTAATAACGTAGTAGCCTACTCTTGTATTTTTATCTGTACTATTCCTTGTAAACTAAGGCAATAACTCATTCCTATTTCTAGGAAATATTGTGTTACATGAATACCGTATGCATAATGATATATAACAAAACTTTTTACACTTGTAGAGGCCAATCATCGTTGACCCTTGTCTGGTATGGATGCGAGTTTCTGGTGAAGATGACGAATGAAATGCCAAAAGACATAAATACATATCATGAAACAATCGCCAAGTTGATATTAACTAGTCGTTGACTTTACTTAGGGTGAGGAGAGACACAGTCACACTCACACTGACTCAAACAGATATTGCTCAGTCAAGGAAAAAAAACAATTTTCAATTTAGCGTTGCCATACGTCAGGATCTTCCTAGACAACTCCTGCATTTACATGCAAAAATATTCGTCTGGGAGGAATTTTACTCTCTCTTATGTTTTTTACCACTCGTTCATTTGCTCAGTTTTCGTCAGCTGGCAAATGTTACTTACTTGACCTGTTTAACACACGTTAGCTGAAATAATCCTTCTTTTTTTGTGTCAAATATTTCATATAGGCCTATAAGGATCTAACCGTTGATGATGTTGAGTGCTTTAGTCAAGTTGCTAACTTGAAGAGATTTGCAGAAAATTACAATAATTATGAAGAATTCCATAAATAGCACACACAAAAATTAGACAAAATACTTCAACAATCAAAGAATATCGAATGCCACTCATGAGTTGCTGAGAATGGAACAATATTTACTAACTGTAGTATCGTATAATGCAAATGTAGAGCGATTTTTTTCGCTGATGCAAAGTCAGTGGCCAAAGGAAAGGAACAAGTTGGGTGTTGATACCATGTAAAGTATTCTGGCAGCACAGTAACATTTCCGACACGCATATTGCAGTCTCTCTCTCTCTCTCTCTCTCTCTCTCTCTCTCTCTCTCTCTCTCTCTCTCTCTCTCTCTCTCTCTCTCTCTCTCTCTCTAATATATATATATATATATATATATATATATATATATATATATATATATATATATATATAGATAGATATATATATATAGATATATATATATATATATATATATATATATATATATATATATATATATATATATATATATATTATTATTATTATTATTATTACTTACTAAGCTACAACCCTAGTTGGAAAAGCAGTATGCTATAAGCCCAGGGGCTCCAACAGGGAAAATAGCTCAGTGCGGAAAGGAAAAAAGGAAAAATAAAATATTCTAAGAAGAGTAACAACAATAAATATCTCCTATATAAACTATAAAAACTTCAACAAAACAAGAGGAAGAGAAATAAGATAGGAGAGTGTGCTCGAGTGTACCCTCAAGCAAGAGAACTCTAACCCAAGACAGTGAAAGGCCATGGTACAGAGGCTATGGCACTACCCAAGACTAGAGAACAGTGGTTTGATTTTGGAGTGTCCTTCTCCTAGAAGAGCTGCTTACCATAGCTAAAGAGTCTCTTCTACCCTTACCAAGAGGAAAGTGGCACTGAACAATTACAGTGCAGTAACCCCTTGGGTGATGAAGAATTGTTTGGTAATATGTGTTGTCAGGTGTATGAGGATAGAGGAGAATATGTAAAGAATATGCCAGACTATTCAGTATGTATGTAGGCAAAGGGAAAATGAACCGTAACCAGAGAGGAGGATCCAATATAGTACTGTCTGGCCAGTCAAAAGACCCCATAACTCTCTAGCGGTAGTATCTCAACGGGTGGCTGGTGCCCTGGCCAACCTACTACCTATATATATATATATATATATATATATATATATATATATATATATATATATATATATATATATATATATATATATATATAAAGATGAAGGTTAGATTATGCCAAATGCCCAGGGCATGTGTTGAGTGGAGGGGCTGCGAGGATCATGCTTCCTGGATTTTTCATATTCAGATAGGCCTATAGCAACACTAATTTTCATGGAGTGATAGATTTCTATTAAATGGGACAAATGCATGCTTCCAAGCTTTTCAGCTAGTAGGTTGATTAATTAGGCACCAGCCACCCGTTGAGATACTGCCGCTAGAGTTAATGGGTCAGATAGTACTATATTGGATCCATCTCTCTGGTTACGGTTAATTTTTCCTTTGCTTACAACATAGCCTACACCGAATATTCTTGCCTATTCTTTACACATTCTCCTCTTTCCTCATACACCTGATAACACAAGGATAACCGAAAAAAGAAATATTCTTCACTTGAGCGGTTAATTAGTGCATGTAATTGTTCAGTGGTAATTTTCTCAAGGCAAGGGTAGAAGAGAATGTAGAAGAAACTCTTTAGCCTTGGTACCTTCTTTCATCAATATAACATCATCAAACTTAGTGCGTGACAGTCTATCAAGCGCTTATTTACACGCAAGTGATTTAAATATACATAAACATACTATTATGGTAAATTTTCTCGATTATGATTTTATTACGTAGTTGAATTCTCATTCACAAACAAGTTTTCGGACCTTAAAACGAAAGTTAGCTGAATTACTTTCTCTTCTCTGGCAATTTCACCACTGTCTTTCAAAGAATGTAGGAGATATTTCAAGATTAATATTTCTAATGCAGTCTAGACTAATTAATTAATGATGGTTGGTGGAGGTAAAAGAAAATGGTTTATAAAGTCGGCTTACTTCCAAGAGATTTGAATTGAGAGATAATAAGACGAGGAGGCTGGGAACCCCTTCCCTTGTATTATATACTCCTGTGAGACATCAAAGAGGTGGAGCTGGCGGGAGAGTGACTGCTCCCTTCACTCTAATTTTGGGATGTCTGAATGTGCGTGGATATAGTACGATAGAGAGTAAAAGATGCGAGATTGGAAGTATGTTTAGGAATAGAAGGATGGATATATTGGCTTTGTGTGAGACAAAGATAAAAAGGAAGGATGAAGTGATTTTTGGTGGAAAGACTGGTAGAGTGTCTGGGATTGAAAGGGGAAGAGTAAGAGAGGGTGTGCCTTTATTGCTGAGTAAATAGATGACAGGTAAAGTAGTGGAATGGAAGGAGATATCATCTAGGTTAATGTGGGTAAGGGTTAGGTCGGGTCGGGAATGTTGGGCTTTTGTTAGTGTATATGGGCCAGGTTGTGAGAAAAGAGAAGAGCGGAATGAGTTCTGGAATGAATTAACTAAGTGTGTAGAGGGACTAGGTGGAAGGAATTATGTAGTTGTCATGGGTGACTTAAATGCTAGAGTGGGCACTGGAGAGGTAGAAGGTGTCATTGGGAAGTATGGCATACCAGGTGAAAATGAGAGTGGTGAGAGACTAGTAGATATGTGTGTTGAGCAACAGATGGTATTAAGTTCGAGCTTTTTCAAAAAGAAAGATAAAAACAAGTATATATGGGTAAGAGTGGCAAATGGAAGAGTGGTAGAAAGGGTTTTAATGGATTATGTGTTAATAACTAAAAGAGTGTTTGGAAGATTGAAAGACATGCACATGTTTACGGGTATGACTAACGGTATGTCTGATCATTTTTTGGTGGAAGGAAAATTTGTTGTAGCAAAATAGTGGGGGATGTAAAAGGGAGCTGGTGAGGGTTGAGGAGTTAATAAAACCAGAGGTAAAAAGTTAGTATCAAGAAAGGTTGAAAATGGCATATGACAGAGTGAAAGTAAGAGAAACTGGTAATTCAAAGGAGGAATGGAAGTTATTAAAAGAAAATTGTGTTGGAATTGCAAGTGATGTGTGTGGTAAGAAGTTTATTGGAGTCAGCATGAGGAAGAGCAGTGAATGGTGGAATGAAGGAGTGAAGGTAAAAGTGGAAGAGAAAAAGAGGGCTTTTGAAGAATGGCTACAGATTAATAGTGTAGAGAAGTATGAAAAATATAGATAGAAAAATGTGGAAGTAAAGTGCAAGGTAAGTCAGGCAAAGAGGGCAGCTGACCTGAGGTGGGGTCAGGGATTGGGTCGTTCATATGAAGAGAATAAGAAGAAGATTTGGAAAGAAGTGAAGAGAGTAAGGAAGGCTGGTTCGAGAATTGAGGAGACAGTTAAAGATGGAAATGGAAGGTTGTTAAAAGAAGAGGAGGCAAGGAAAAGGTAGGCGGAATATTTTGAAAGTTTACTGCATGTTGAGGATAATAGGGAGGCAGATATAATTGCTGTTGCAGGTATTGAGTTGCCAGTGATGGGAGATGAGAATGAGAGAGGGATTACAAGAGAGGAAGTGAGGAGAGCACTAGATGAAACGAGAGTAGGAAAAGCACCTGGTATGGATGGTGTGAGAGCTGAAATGTTGAAGGAAGGGGGTGTAACGGTACTTGAATGGTTGGCGAGTGTGTTTGATATGTGTTTTATGTTGTCAATGGTACCAGTAGATTGAGTTTGTGCATATATTGTACCACTCTATAAAGGTAAGGGAGATGTGCATGAGTGTTGTAATTCAAGGGGTATTAGTTTGTTGAGTGTGGTTGGAAAAGTGTATGGTAAAGTACTGATTAATAGGATTAAGGATAAAACAAAAAATCCAATCTTAGAAGTACAGGGTGGTTTTAGAAGAGGTAGGGGTGTAAGAATGAGATTTTTATAGTTAGGCAGATATGCGAGAAACATTCAGCAAAAGGTAAGTGTATGTTGCGTTTATGGATCTGGAGAAAGCGTATGATAGAGTTGATAGGCAAGCGATGTGGAATGTGATGAGGTTATATGGAATTGGTGGAAGGTTGTTGCAAGCAGTGAAGAGTTTCTACAAAGGTAGTAAAGCGTGTGTTAGGATGGGAAATGAAGTGAGCGATTGGTTTCTGGTGAGAGTGGGCTAAGACAAGGATGTGTGATGTCGCCATGGTTGTTTAACTTGTATGTTGATGGAGTGGTGAGAGAAGTGAATGCTTGAGTGTTTGGACGAGGATTGAAACTGATAGAAGAGAATGATCATGAATGGGAGGGAAATCAGTTGTTGTTTGTGGATGATTCTGTACTGGTTGCAGACTCGGAAGAGAAGCTTGGCCGATTAGTGACAGAATTTGGAAGGGTATGTGAGAGAAGGAAGTTGAGAGTTAATGTGGGTAAGAGTAAGGTTATGAAATGTGTGAGAAGGGAGGGTGGTGCGAGGTTGAATATCATGTTGAATGGAGTGTTACTTAAGGAGGTGGATCAGTTTAAGTACTTGCGGTCTGTTGTTGCAGAAAATGGAGGAGTGGAAGCAGATGTATGTCAGAGAGTGAGTGAAGGATGCAAAGTGTTGGGGACAGTGAAGGGAGTGGTAAAGAATAGAGGGTTGGGCATGAATGTAAAGAGAGTTATGTATGAGAAAGTGATTGCACCAACTCTGATGTATGGATTGGAGTTGTGAGGAATGAAAATATCCTTCTGAGGCCTTTGTTCTCAAATCTACTAAATCTATTGGAGATTGTTTCATTGTCATACCATGACTCATGTCCATAGGGTAACACTGATCTCACTAAACTGGTATATAGTCTGATTTTTATATGTAGTTTCAGGCGACTTGATTTCCAAATTTTTCTTAACCCAGCCACTGTCTAATTTGTTTTTTTCAATCTTTCGCTAAACTCTATTTCTAAAGACCCAGTATTGGAGATAATAGTTCCTAAATATTTGAATAATTCTACCTCATTAATCCTTTCTCCTTCCAATGATATTTCATCTTCCATTTGCTACTTCGTTCTCAGCATCTCTGTCTTTCTTCTTTTTATCTTCAGCCCAACCTTGTGGAATATTTCATGCATTCTTGTAAGCAAACATTACAAATCGTGTGGTGTTTTGCTAACAAGGACAGCATCATCATCATACTCTAGGTCGGCTAAATTCCTATCACCAATTCAGTCCAATTCTTCTCCACCATCTCTGATTGTTCTATGTATTACAAAATCCATGAGGAAAATAAACAACATAGATGACAACACATTCCCTTGGAGTACTCTGCTATTCACTGAAAATTCATTTAATAAGACTCCATTAACATTAACTTTGCACTTGCTATGCTCATGGACAGACTTAATCAAATTTACATATTTAAGAGGAATTCCATGATAATGCAGGACTCTCCACAAAATTGGCCAGTGCACGCTATCAAAGGTTTTTTCATAGTCCACAAATGCCATCAAAAGGGGATTTCTATATTCTACAGCTACGCATTGCTGTAGGCTACATGTCTCAAAATGAGAATTTGGTCAGGGCAACTTCTACCTTTTCTAAATCCTGCTTTTTTTATCTCTCAGCTTTTCATTAATCAATCTTTCTCTCCAGTCTCTTTAGAATAAGCATACTATATATTTTCATAACAACTGACGTAAGTATTATGCCTCTGTAATTATTGCAACCAATCAGGTCTCCTTTTTTTGCAATTTTCACCAACTCTCCGAACTCCTATTCATCAGGCTTTGCCTCTTCATAACACGTTCTACAAAATAATCTTGTAAGTAGACTGGGAGTCTCTTAATTTTCAGCCAGTATCATCATGGCAGTTATTCGTATCCATATCCAAGAGCTTTCCATCTCTTTAGTCTTTATAGGATAGATTCGACTTCAAACACTGAATTTATTCATGGACACATCAAGGTCTTTATCAGCTTCAAGTATATCAATCAAATTATTCCTTTCCTATCTCCTATTCACAAAATCACTAAAGTGTTTCATCCAACGTTGTCTTTCTTCATCTTCCGTTGCTATAACAGAGCCATCTCTCTTTTTGATGGGTATAGGCTTCTTCTTCTTTGCCCCCATAGAGATTTCATTAATAATTCTATGAGCAATTTTTACACCATAGACACTTTCTGAATTCATGACTTTGTCAGCCTCATCTGCCTTACTGTCTACATATTCTCTCCAGTCATTCCTGGCTTTTCTTTTCACTTCACTATCAATACTGGAATACTTAGCAATATCTGCCTTGTAGTTTTCATCACTTCCTCAAAAACTTTCAACAATCAATTTCTGTCTTTTTCTCCTTTTCATAGTATCCAAAGTATCATTTGATATCCATGGCTTTCTCCTTGTAACTGCGTGTCCCAAGACTTTACTACCAACTGACTGATAAATGTTCTTAATATCACACTATTCTTCATTAATTGTGTTCTTCATCTCTTAAAGTCTCTAAGACTGCAAATCGATTTCTACATTCAATTGCAAATGTTTCTCTGTGCTCTTCCGCTAAAAGCTTAGTTGTATCAAACCTACACATTTTATCTATCTTTGTGTTGGGTGCTTTCAGTTTTAATTTCAGTGTGGCAATAAGGAGCTGGTGGTCACTACCAATATCTGCACCTCTATAGCTTCTTACATTTCTCGGAGTCCTCTTTCTCCCTTTAATAATGGCAATTTGATATCTGATTTTTGTAATTGCCACATTATTATAAGTTTGAGGTGTTGGGGTTAACGTAAAACCAAAGACATCGTCAATACTGACTTTATTAATTAGAAAATAACTCAAAAAAGCAAATGGACATTGGCGAACCTCGGGTCGGCAGAATACAAAACAAGGAAAAGCATAAAACGTTATAAAAGTATAGATGACGCAAGGGTACAAAAGTATTGGAATTTTTAGGAGAGGATTCAATCATTTATAATGCAAAACAACAAGCAAACAAAATAAGGAATAAAACTCTGTTATATTCAATAGTAAAATAACAATAATAAATCAATATAGGACATTTCCTTTCCCTTTAGATTAAGATATCCTCTATAATCAAAGATTCAGTCTATCAGTTGGTTTAACCACTCTACCCGATCTACATAGTGGTAATGGTTCAGGCAATGACACGTTACTAGAAATAACTTATTTGCAATAGTAGGCTCAACCGAAATTTCAGACTCACTAAAGTTCTTACTATTCTCACTGCTTAAACCAGTTTTAGAACTTCTAACAATTGGAATAAGAGACGAAATAGGTTCAGAGAATTAACTATTTGCTGGGTTGCTAATAGGAACAATATAGTCATCCGAATTAGGAGTGAATCTAGGCATTAATTGATCAGCACGGCTTTTCCATATCATGTTACCAAAATTCTTCAGCTGTACATTATAATTTCTAATACTAAGCACTTCAATAATTTTACCTGGCAGCCAAGTGTTCCCAACAACAATTTTTTTTTTTTATAAATACTGCATCATCAGCAACATATTTAGACTTCAAATTTGCAATAATTTTTCAATTCTTTCTCTTTCTTATTCTGGGGTTTAATCCTCTCAATTAAACCACGAAAACTGCGATTGAACATCATATCAGATGGGGATTCTACTGTCCTTCTATAATTGTACAGAAATCTACACAAACGTGTAGTGATATTCCCCTCTTTGAATTCAACGAGACCCTCTTTAAAAGTCTTAACTGCTCTCTCTGCAAGCCCATTTGATGATGGATTGTACAGAGCAGGTGTAGCATACTTAATGTCATTCCTCCACAAGAAAGTCTCCATCTCACCAGAAACAAAATATTTAGCATCATCAGAAACAAGTACACTGGGTAATCCAAAATTGCAAAAAACTAAGTCTCAATTTCTCAATAGTTATATTTGATACAGTTGATTTAGTTACATGAATATCCAAAAATTTAGTGTAAGAATCAATGATTATCAAAAAATAGTTTCCATCGATGGGGCCAGCATATTCTATATGTACTCTATCCCATGGTTAACCAGTCTCTAGCCACAACAATATAGAAGATTTAGGAGTTTGATAGTTTTTAAAGCATACATTACATGATTTTGTCATTTCACTAATGTCTTGTTATATTCTTGGCCACCATACCCAATTGTGTGCTTCAGCTTTCATTGCACAAATACCATTATGACCAACATGTAATTGTCCAACACTACATTTCACATATGACTTGGAATAATCACACGGTTTCTATACAAAAGTACATCATCATAAAGGCTTAAATTGTCTTTCACTTTGGAAAAATCAGAAATTAAAGGATCATTAATCTAGCAATATTTCACACAACTGATTACTTTCTTAAGCGCAGGATTGCATTCAGAAAAAGATTTAATTGATTTAAAAGATAAATTTTTATCATCCAAAGCTTGAACTATATGTACATATTCAGTAGGGGTAGGTTAATCCAAATCCGAATCAGAATGGGGTAACCGACTTAAAGCATCTGCGACAACGTTGTCCTTGCCAACTTTAAAACATAAATCATAATCAAATTGAGATAGCAGCAAGGTCCAATATTGTACCCTAGCATTAGCAATCATAGGTACCAACTTAGTTCTGCCAAATAACCCAAGTAAAGGTTTGCGGTCAGTTTTGATCACAGATTTGCAACCCAACAAAAAATATTCAAACTTGGATACACCATAAACCAAAGCTAAAGCGTCCTTGTCCAACTGCGAGTATTTCAACTCAGCAGCTGACAATTTCTTACTGGCAAAGTAGACTGGTTTTCAATACCATTGAATTTCTGCAGTAGAACACATACCACGCCCACTGGAGACTCATCCACTTCTACTACTGCTGGACTATCCCTGTCAAAATTAGCAAGAAAATTGGACCTTGATAACTCAGCTTTGACCATACTGAATGCATTAGCCTCACTATCAGACCATTTAAATTTTGAATTTTTCTTCAAAAGACCATATAGAGGAGAAAGTACACTAGAAAAAATAGGAACAAATATTCGTATAATAAGTAACCATTCCCAAAAATGTTTTCACTTCAGAAACAAACTTTGGAAAAGGGGTTTCCAGAATTACGGCTATTTTCTTTGTTGATGGCCTAATTCCTTCTCCTGAAATGACATAGCCTAAGTATTCTAAATTACTAGTATTTAAAACAGTTTTATTTCTATTAATGGCAACATTATGCTTCTGAAGCTCTCTCAAAACTCTATTTAGTCCCTCATCGTGTTCACTTTGCATCTCTCCCCCAATAAAAATGTCATCTAGAAAAGCAAAAACACCATCAATATGCATTAAAATTTGAGAAATGAACCTCTGAAAGATAATGGGTGATGAAGAAACACCAAAGGGAAGTCTTTTATACTTAAATAATCCCTTGGGAGTGTTTATTACTAGCAACTTTTGACTATCAGCATCTACAGGTAACTGTAGGTATGCATCCTTAAGATCAGTTTTTGAAGAGATTATACTCATACCCACTATAGCAGATATTTCCTCAAGTCTAGGTAAAGGATATTTCTTACAAGCAATATTGTTATTAAGATATTTTAAATCACCACAAATTTGCATAGACTGTTTATCACTTTTCAAAACAGGCATGATAGGAGCTGCCCAATCACTAAATTTAACAGGTTCTATCACATCCTCCTCCACAAGCTTACCTAATGCATTTTTAACAAGCTTTACATATTCACTATCAACAGGCCTAGATTTATGGAATTTAGGAAGTGCACCACTTTTCAAATGAATTTTAGCTACTACACTAGTAACAGACAAGTTAGGATCATTGATGAACTGCTCTGACTGGGAGTTAGGATCCAAAACAGAATTAAGCTCTACCTCATCTTCAATTCCTATTAAAGAAATACCCAATTTTGGCATTAAATCTTTACCACACAAATTGGCGTTAGGGTCTTCAACCACATAGAAACCAAGACGGATGTTGTAATCTTTGAATTTCACATTAACAAAAACCTTGCCAATTACATGAATAGAATTATTTCCATATGCTTTCAGCCCTTTACTACTATGCTGAGCAGACAAGCCTAAACTTTGAACATATTTGCAATTCAGAGTTGAAACCACAGCACCACTATCTACTTCATATGGAATATCAGTATCATTCAACTTCAAGATAATCTTTGTTCTGATTGGTTCAGCATTATCCCAACCACTCTCCAAATTAAGCATGTGATCTGATTCTGAATCATCAGACTCATCCTTTGAATTAAGCAATTGATTACAATTATCATCATCAAAATCTGAATTAGCACATTCAGCTAAAGCATTTACTTTCTTTTTCTTAGACTTGTGAAACGGACTTTTACCATCACTGTTCTTTTCCACACTTGGCTTAGGTGAAGCCTTTTGCCCCTGATTTGACTCTATAAAGCGAGGACAAACACGTTTCAGGTGCCCTTTTCTATTACAGAAAGAACAAGGTAAATGGGAAAATCTGCAATTTTCACTACGATGAGGATAACCACAATGTCTACAACTAAAATTATCTTCACGTGTGGTTGCACTATAATTTAAATTTAAAGCATTAGCACTATCACTTAAACCAACTTTCTCAGAACAGAAAGCTTTCTCAAAATTCAAAACTCTTTCAAGGGTTTCTGACGAAGTCATAGTTTGCAAATTCAAATTTTCAGCAGCCAAATTCGGAAAATAAACTTCATTATCAATAGCCATAAGCAATTGATCTCTGACTCAACCGTCAAAGGCAATACCAGAATCACAATCTGAAGCTAAGGATTTCAGATCAGCATAAAGATCGCGCAATGAATCACCACCATGTTTCTTCCTTTGCTGAAACTTAATCACAGATCTGTGATAGGACGGTTTCACAATAAAATGGGTTTTCAAAAGAGAAACAATATCATCAAATTTTAAAGATGCACCATAAGGTAATTTAGGTGCACAGAGAGGAGCTAAAACACTGAAAGTCTTTGTACCTAAAGAAATAAGTAGACTGTTTTTCTTCTTAACCTCCTTAGTGATGCTATAGTGACCAATATGTGCTTGCAGCATAGACAACCAAACATCTAGCTTGCTCTTTTGAGGATCAAAAGGATCAATCTTACTTTGGGATCCCGAAGCCATCGTAGAACACTAGAAATCGTTGAATCCACGTAACCAATCATGGGTAAAAACCAAGTTGGGCAGTTTAGGCAAACAGGTTAGGCAGCAGAGCAGGTTTACTAGCCAGTCTAAAAACTGGGGAAAAATACAGCTTACCAAACCCAATGGCACAATTCTTCCACAAAACAATGGCATCACTCCCAGGAAACAGGATGACATCCAGATAGCCTAGAAGTGTAGCCGAAATGCAAGGGCGCTAGCCCAGGAACTTTGATCCGGACTTCTGTATAAGGCATACACATGGGTGAAAACCAGCGTCATGAAACCTGCTCACAAAATCAACATCCTGCATCCAGACTTCACTCGTCGCCACTTTATTATAAGTTTGAAATGTTGGGGTTAGCGTGAAACCAAAGTCATCGTCAATACTGACTTTATTAAGTAGAAAATAACTCACAAAAGCAAATGACCATTAACGAATCTCGAGTCGTCAGTAGAAAAAAACAAGGAAAAGCATAAAACGTTCTAAAAGTATAGATGGTGCATGGGTACAAAAGTATTGGAATCTATGGGAGAGGATTCAATCGTTTATAATGCAAAACAATAAGCAAGCAAAATAAGGAATAAAACTCTGTTATATTCAATAGTAAAATAATGATATTAAATCAATATATGACACAAATGGTGAAGTCCATTTATGATGTAAATGTTCTTGTGTTGAAAAAGAGTACTTCCAATGACAAGATTGTTTGCTGAACAGAAACTTATGAAAGGTGCTCCATTTTCATTTGCAACTTCGCCAAGACCCTCTACACCCATCACATTCTCTATCCCTTGATTATTTCTTCCAACTTTAGCACTGAAGTCGCCAATCACGATTTTCATATCTCTCTCAGGGATCTCATCTATAATCCTCTGCAGTTCTATAATACTCATATTGCACTGCTTTGATTTGAACTTTGTTAGTAACAATCTACTATATTCAGCTCTCCATCACCATTCCTACCCCTTTCCTTCCAACTCCATCTAATCTTCATGAGTGTGTGTATATATATATATATATATATATATATATATATATATATATATATATATATATATATATATATATATATATATATATATATATATATATATATATATATATATATATTGCCTTGGTCTAAAGTTTCCTCACTAATCCCCTTACGTGTTTCACGTAGGGCCAAGATATCCAAACTATATTTCATAAATTCCCTCTCTTTTGCTGTAACTTCCCAATCTGATTCATGGTTCTAACATTCCAATTACCTATTTTCAAATTTTCTTAGTATTGATAAACCGGGAGATTCTTAGTACCCTGCTACACCCGGGACTGGGGTCCATTCTGTCATCTTTTCTTTCCATGACTGACTAAATCCAAAGAAGATTCATTGGCTAGATACATCAAAGGATAGCCAGTTCCTTGTGATGCGCAGTCCCTATCTAACTAAGGCAAGTGACCCCTGCCGGTCTATATTAATTCTAGTAAGATCAACCGCCAGGCATCAGGATCCTTTGACTGGCCAGACAGTAATGCATTGGATCCCCCTCTCTGGTCACGGCTTATTTTTTCTTTGCCTACACTTACACAGAATAGTCTGGCTTATTCTTTACATATTCTCATACACCTGACAACAATGAGATACTTAACACTTCTTCACCCAAGGGGTTAATTACTGTACTGCAATTTGTTCAGTGTATTTTCCTCTTGGTAAGGGTAGAAGAGACTCTTTAACTATGGTAAGCAGCTCTTCTAGGAGAAGGACACTCCAAAATTAAACCATTGTTCTCTAGTCTTGGGTCGTGTCATACCTCTGTACCATGGTCTTCCACTGTCTTGGGTTAGAGTTCTCTTGCTTGAGGGTACACTCGGGCACTATTCTGTCTTATTATTTTTTTTCTTCCTCTTGTTTTTTTTTTTAAATGGTGTGTTGGGCAAGCTTAATAGCAGGGCATTGGATACCTGGTGGTTTATCAGGAGGTTGTCTTTTCCTTTTTCTGATTCTTTTTCTTCTCAAAACCATCCTTACTGTCCTCCCTTCAGTTGAAGTGACTATCCTGGAGGGTATTTAGCCTTGCATGGTGTATCGGCTCCTCCATGTTGACCAGTTTTTCCGACTTTTTATTATAGTCTATGGGTATCATCAATCACTTTATTTATAATTCTGTACATATTGTTTTTGTTATAATTCTTGTTAATCTAGTTTTTAAGTATGATGTCTCTTTTTTATTTCTATTAATTCTTATGCTGTCTGGAGACATTGAGCGAAATCCGGGACCAGTACGTCCTAGATTTCATCAATGTCGTCTTCTGTATTGCAATATTCTTGGTCTTCATGCAAATATTCAAGACCTTACAGTTGCGTCCAGACAGTATGATATTCTTTTGTGCTCAGAAACTTTGGTTTCTAATATGAGGCACTCATCTGAGCTCCTTATAACTAGTTTTAAGAAGCCAATAATGTTGAAACGTGATGCCATTCCTAGGGCCAGGGGAATGGCGGTGTATATTAGGACCGAGTACCCTGCTTCTCATAAGTCGTGCTATGAATGTGGAGGTCATGAGATTCAGGTAATAAAAGTTTGTGGCAGGCATAACAACTTTTATTTGTGTTCGATCTACCGGAATCCAGATATGGATGATTCTATCTTCGATTGTCTTCTTACCATTATGGCTAAGATACAAGAAGATGATAGAAAGGCTTCTTTTGTCTTTGTTGGTGATTTTAATGCTCACCATAGGGAGTGGTTAAGTTCTATCTCTCCTACCGATCGCCATGGCTTAAGAGCTTTAGACTTTGCCTCTGAATCAGGCTGTGAGCAAATCATAAATGAAGCTACTCACAGGTCTGGTAATTGCTTGGACCTCGTATACACTGACTCCCCTGGCATTATAACTAGTAAGGTTGGTTCTCCAGTCGGGACATCTGATCATGCCGTGATTTCATTAGTAGTGAAGACTGAGCAGCCTGTCCCTGATATATCATACTCGTGTAAAATTTATATGAAATCCCAAGCAGACTGGAATGGGATTTTGCATGATCTTATGTGCTTAAATTGGTCACAATTATATAGTAGTGTGGGTGGATCCTGTTTTCCCTTTGACTGAGAATCTAGTCAACATAATTGACAGGTGTATCCCTTCTTGTGTGCTAAGGTACCGAGTGAAGGACAAACCGTGGTTCAATGATGATTGTAGACGTGCTTATTTGGAGAAGCAGGAGGCCTATCACCTTTGGAAGGGTAACAGATCAGAATTGACCTGGTACAACTATACTCAGCTTCGAGTTTTTGCTCAGAGAGTTTATGCCTCAACTGAAAAGGAATACAATTTAACCATAAAAGAAACCCTTTCTGGTACAACTCAGGAACATAAATGGTGGTCTACCCTTAAATCTGCACTCTTTGGTGTAGATGTAACAGTTCCTCCTTTACTTAAACCAGATGGCTCAGTCACTCCCTGTCCAAAGGAAAAGGCAACCCTTTTGGCTGATGTTTTTGACAGTAAACAGAGTAATGAAAAACTTGAACTTCCTCATTCCTGTTTTCCTGAAGCTAAACTAACTAGTTTAGCTTTTTGATCTCGTGAGATTAAAGCTCTGTTGATGGACCTTGATGCTTATGGAGGTATAGACCCAAATGGTATATTTCTTTTGTTTTTTATAGACAGCAGATTTCTTAGCTCTAAAGTTATCTATTATTTTGCGCAAGTTAGCAAGAAGAGGAGCTTTTAGCACTTGTTGGAGAATTGGTAATGTTACTCCTCTATATAAATGTGTTTGTGGTAGCTCAAGTCCAACTGATTACCGGTCACTTTCCATAACTCCCATATTATCTAAAGTTTTTTAACGTCTTCTGGCAAAACGTCTTAATAGGTTTGCTGAAGGTAATCACCTACTCCCTAGTTTGCAATTTGGTTTTCGTAAAGGCCTTGGAGCATGTGATGCCCTTCTTACAATCTCCAATGCTATACAGAAATCCCTTGATTGTGGTCAGTAAGTTCATATGATTGGCCTTGATTTTAGTGCTGCCTTTGACCGTGTTAATCATGAGGCCCTTGTTTCAAACTGAAACCGTTGGGAGTGAGTGGGTCGTTTCTTAGCATTATTACTGATTTTTTAAGTAATAGATCTCAAAGAGTTGTTGTTGATGGGCACCATAGTGAGTATAGAAATGTGATATCCGGTGTTCCACAGGGTAGTGTTCTTGGCCCATTACTTTTCATGCTATATACACATGACATGTGGTTTGGCCTAGAAAACAAGCTTGTTGCATATGCAGATGATGCTACTCTGCATCAATTCCATCCCCTGAATGTAGATCTGGGGTTGGTGAATCCTTTAATAGAGATTTAGCTAAAATTAGTGCATGGTGCAAATTATGGGGTATGAAGTTGAATCCTAACAAACCTCAAAGTATGATTGTAAGCAGTTCAAGGACGGTGGCTCCTCAAAATCCGGGTCTCAGTATTGATAATGTTTTTTTTTTTTTTTTTTTTTTTTTTTTTTTGTATGACTCTTTTAAAATGTTAGGTGTGATTCTCGACAGCAAATTTACTTTTGAGAAACACATTAGGTCTGTGTCTTCTTCAATTGCACAAAAAATTGGCTTATTGAGAAAGTCTTACAAGATTTTCGGTGATCACTCTATTCTGAAGAAGTGTTTTAATTCTTTCATTCTACCTTGTTTTGAGTATTGTTCCCCTGTCTGGTGTTCAGCTGCTGATTCTCATCTTAATATGTTGGACAGAAACTTACTGTCTATTAAATTTCCTATTCCTGATCTAGATATTAATCTTTGGCACCGTCGTTCAATTAGTTCACCATGCATGTTGCATAAGATTTTTCATAACTCTGACCATCTTTTGCATTCAGATCTTCCTGGACAATTCTATCCTGTTCGTAATACTAAGCAGGCAGTTAATTCTAATAGCCAGGCCTTCTCCATTATGAGGCTCAATACTACACAGTATTCAAGAAGTTTTATTCCAGCTGTTACCAAGTTGTGGAATGATCTTCCTAATCGGGTGGTTGAATCAGTAGAACTTCAAAAGTTCAAAGATGGAGCAAATATTTTTAACAATAATAATAAGAAGAATAGGGATGTGGGGAATATGGGGAAAGGGAGAGTACCCCTGGATACAATTCAGGCTGACATGAGTCTTTATTGTTTATATAGGACATATCTGTTTTGACGCTGTTACTGTTTTTAGAATGATATATTGTCAATTTATTCTCATCATTTATTTATTTCCTTATTTCCTTTCCTCACTGGGCTATTTTTCCCTGTTGGAGTCCTTGGGCTTATAGCATCTTGCTTTTCCAACTAGGGTTGTAGCTTTGCTAGTAATAATAATAATAATAATAATAGAAGCTGAAGAGACAGTTTTTCCATCGCCTTAAAGCTGATCCTTCACCTCGGTGCCAGTGACATCATCGAGATTTAGGGGGCCATTTCCTCCACACCCAAAGGTCTCATTACTCCACCAAGTTGCTCATCCGCCTGTACAAGTATCATCATCATCATCATTTCAGCCTTCAAAAGTCCTTTGTTGGATGTAGGCCTTCCCCAGGTTTCTCCACAGACTTCTATCGCAAGCTATTCTGTGCCACTGTTGCTTATGTTGGTCTAAGTCATCTCGCCAGCGGGTTTTTTGTCTTCCTCGGTTTCTTGTGTATCCTCAGGGTGTCCAGAAGTTTGTTCGTGATATCCATCGGTTGTCTGTCATCCTGGCAATGTGCCCTGCCCAGTTCCATTTGAGCTTGCTAATGGTTTCAAGGATATCCATTACTTTAGTTTTTTGACGTATCCATTTAGCTGTTTTTCTATCCTTCCATGTTAGATTTAGCATAATTCTCTCATGTGCCCTCTGCATTGTTTGTAATTCAAGGGAAAGCTTTTTTGTTAGATTCCAAGTTTCAGTCCCATAGGTGACAGTGGGGAGGATACACTGATCATAGACTTTCCTTTTTAAGATGATAGGAATCTTCTTATTTTTTAACACTGTACTGGCTCTTCCAAACACTTGCCAACCGAGGGTTATTCTTCTTTTTATTTCGCTCTCTTTACAGGCGTCATGTAGAGAGTTTCGTTGTCCTAAGTAGATGTAGTGGTCCACTTCCTCAATTTGTTGGTTTTCAATTTCAAGTATGTCATCTGCATTTTCAGTATATTTATTGCTCATGACTTTGGTCTTTTGGAAGTTCATGTGGAGGCCAATTGATTTGCTTGCTTCATTTAGCTCGGTGAGCATAAGTTGAAGCTCTTCTTTGGTGTGAGCAATGATAATGATGTCATCAGCAAATCTTAGGTGACTTAGATATTCTCCATCTACTTTTATTCCTTTTTCTTGCCAGTTGAATTGTCGGAAAGCTCTCTCCAGGCAGGCAGTAAACAGTTTGGGTGAGCTAGTGTCATCTTGTCTGACACCTCTCTTGAGTTGGAATGGTTCAGAGTCCTTGTGGAGGCGAATAAATGATGTTGCATGGTCATAGATGTGACAGAGTACATTAATGTAAACTGAGTCAACTCCCTGTTCTTCCAGCGCTGACATGACCTCAGTTTCAACCGAGTCAAATGCTTTGGTGTAATCTACAAGTGCTACTACTTGTGGTATCTTATATTCATTTGTTTTCTCAATTATTTGGTTTACTGTTTGTAGATGGTCAATTGTGGAGTAGCCTCTTCTAAAGCCCGCTTGTTCCCTTGGCTGATTTTCATCAAGCTTTCCTACAATTCGGTTGGTGATAACTTTGGTGAAAATTTTATAAATAACATTAAGGAGGCTAATTGGCCGTTGGTTTTTCATGTCCCTGGGGTCGCCTTTTTTGTAGAGTAGAATGGGGATAGCTTTATTCCACTCTTCTGGCGTTTTGCTCCTCTTCAGACATTCATTGAATAGTCGCGCCAGTCTGACGTGGATTGGCTCATCAGCATCTGCTATTAGGTCTAACGTGATGTTATCTGGTCCCGGTGCTTTCCCCTTCTTCATTTGCTTGGCAGCTAGTCACACCTCGCCTGCTGTGATCTCTGGAAAGTGATGAGATGGGTGTTGATTTGCTCTTTCACGAAGATGGTAACGAGGTCTTTCTGAGGAGTAAAGCTTTTGGTAGTACTCTCTTGCTCGCTTAGCTATTCCATCACGGTTGGTTGTAAGGGATCCGTCTTCTTCTAGCACCCCAGTGAATTGCAGCTTCCCTTGGCCGAGTTTTCTTTTTGCTGTTTTAAACCCTCTGCCTTGTTTGATGACATCTTCAATTATTTTTGTCGTTCTATTGCGAAGGTCTTCTCGTTGCTTTTTCTGTATAGTTTTGTTTAGTTCTGCTGCTTCAATTTTCTCCCGCACTGTTGATGGGGGCTTGAGATTTCTCCGTTTTTTTTTTCATGAGGTTCTTTGTGTCTTCAGAGAATTTGCTGTTGTCAGAGGGTTTTGTGTCCTGGAACTTCTTTTCTACTTCCTTCAGGGGAATAATGATGTTATTATTCAAGTGTTTAAGATCAGTTTCATTACTGTTTTAGTCTTCTAAATTTCCAAGAATCTCGTAGCGGTTTTTTAACTCGATCTGAAATGTAGATTTGAGAGCTTCAGGTACTTTGATATGTTCTTGTCTTAAGAAGAATAGTTTTTGCCTTTCTTGTTCGGTGTTGATTTGGACTTTGCATATTATCATCCTGTGATCACTGCCTACAATGACTTGGTTCAGGACATCAACATTTTTAACTATATTATGTTTGTCTACCAGTATGTAGTCTATTTCATTACGTGTTTCATGGTTTGGGCTTCGCCATGTCCGTCTCTTGTACAAGTATAACCGTTGGCAAACATGGATTGCTAAGATATACCGCCTAGCAAGGTATATACCGTATAGATATAGGCTACGTCTTGTAATGTTTTTTTTTTTTTTCTCAGTTATGCTAATTTGCGCATTCTTAATATTTTCCATTCATCAGCCACTTCATACGTTATCTCTTCTTGCATTCTTTAAATGTCTACGTATATCTTGATGCACTTCGGTCCACCCTTCTACTGTTGCTGTGATATTTCCAAATACATTCCCACATTTCTTCGTATTTGAATCTTCTGCTACCCGAATTACTGGTGATAAATATCTTCTTCGTAAATTTAACTATATAGGTTTCATTTAGAATCTATCATTTGGCTCTGTACCATGGTCTTCCACTGCCTTGGGGGTAAACAGTTCTCTTGCTTGAGGGTACACGCAGACACACTATTATATTTTTTCTTCCTCTTTTTTAAATTTCCACAGTTTATATATGAAAGATCTCTTCTAATGTTGTTACTGTTCTTAAAATATTTTATTTTAATTGTTCACAGCTACTTCTCTTGCAGTTTATTTGCTTATTTTCTTTCATTACAGGACTATTTTCCTTGTTGGAGCCTGCTTTTCCAGTTAGGGGTGTAGCTCAGATAATAATAATAATAATAATAATAATAATAATAATAATAATAATAATAATAATAATAATAATAATAATAATAATAATAATAATAATAATAATAATAATAATAATAATAATATCTTAGAGTCTAATACTCGTATAATTACTTCCTTTTCCTGCACTGATGTTTGCCAAGGAAAATATAAACTGTTTTGAGCAGCAACAGTTGTAAGGATATTGAATATTGTTTCTACATTCATCATTGCTAATTTAGTTTACCCCTGTAAATATATCGTGGGTATAACTCTGTACTAACGAATGAGGAAGCTTTAACAAATGCTTATTCATACTAAAACAGCGAAAACAACTGCTGGAATAAGGTCAGCTTTTAACAGCAGCGACTAATACGAAAGTTTTGTTGAAAAGTTTGTAGCCTATTCTCTTTAGTAATCTAATTATGTTGGTCATTATATCTAGACAAGCTAGAAAAATGAACACCGTGAACTTTTGGTAATCCTGAAAAAAACCCAGTACAAATCACTTACAAACGCCCCCAGCGGCTCTGCTTCAGGTGACAGAGAACGTCTCCGTGTTTACATTTGTTTCAGAAATATAACGCATAACAAGTTTCATTTGTTCACATTTTTTTTGTATGCTGTCTTTAATGACTATGCACAACAATTTTTTTCTCCTAATTCAAGTCGTCTCCTACTAGTATGCCATACATAGATGCATTAAGCTCTCCCGAAAGTTACAGAAAAGACAGCAAAAATGTTAGATGAATATAAAAAAAGTTTGACAATTTAGACCCACAATGCTCAGCTCAACCCTCTTCTTAGTTAATGACGTCACGACTGTTGACGGACGTGGCTGAGGACGTGTTGAGGTCCGAATTTCTCGTATTTAGTACAACGAAACGCTGAGTTCTTTCAGTGGAAAATGGGTTTAACGCTTTCAACCGTCTTCTCGCGTCTGTTTGGCAAGAAGCAGATGCGAATTTTAATGGGTAAGTCCTTTTTAGAAGAGGACAGACTCTAGCAAAGAAGGTGACGTTCGTCGTGTCATCTGATTTGGCATTTAGGGATTAGCTTAGTATTATGGTTTCTCGTATTACTTTGTTGTTATTATATTCAAACAAATATGTTGGGGCAATTTTATCATTAGGATAGTCTAGGCTCTCATATATGTTTATACACAACGTTTTCGGTAAGCTCACCCTATGATACTCGTTGGACTTTGAGCCTAAGCTACCTTTACCTCACTATAGTACCTTAAGCGGGGTGAATGTAGTTTTTAGGGACAGGGCTATATCTTTCTTATTACTAGACAAATCGTTTTTCCTTATGGGGAAGATGTTCCTTACCATGATCCAATATACCATATTATGACGTTATTTTATCATTTTAAATATCATAATTTACCTTTACCATGACAATATTTTCTAAGTTCAGCACGGTCTGAACGCAAATCACGGTATTATTGTAGTGTATTACAGGGCAATGTAACCTAGGAAAAAAACTACTTTTTCTTATAGAAAAAAACTACTTTTTCTTATAGAAAAAATTACGCTCTTCGAAAATGAGACTCGTTCCCGTCGCAACGATAATGGGGAACCCCCGGTGGGAACTTGGGGTTTTGGGTGGGGAAAACATACTGGGGAAACGATATATAATTGTAAAACAAGCCTTTTCTTCTCTAGGTATTACCTTCTTGAATGTATAATAAACGGAGGAAAATACAAAAACAGTATAGCTGGATAAACTTTGGAAGCGCTGTTGCAAAGACTAAGTCTCATGAAAAAATACAGTAACCAGTGCTGCCAACGTGTAATGTAGATCAAATGTTAACGTATCATGCTAACATTAGCAGTGTTTTTCATTTAATTTTTCTCATTCTACTTGCCCGTTGTAGATGCTCTTGTACGTACGTTTGTACGCAGCAGGTTTCGACTTTCTGCGCAAAACCCTTCCTCCACCAATAGGATTTCTTCTTCTCTAATCCTGAAATGTAACTGTTCGTCTCTCTACCATCTCTGTTCAAGTCTATGACTTGATTAGTTATGTAATACCCTCGTATACATATTACGTTTGACCCCAGTATTACTCGTTTTATTATTCGATACCTTATAAAATCACCTCATTTTATATACCCATCAAATATTATTTATCATACATTCCATTTTATCTTCATATGTTACTTTTATACATTTTGTTATTACCTTGTCACTTCCAGATTTCACATAAATACTTGCTCTGGCCAAGTTTCCCAATCTGTTCATTTATGTTTACTCTCTGGACTCCGTTGCTTTTCCGTTAACCAATCGCGAACCCATACGTATGTAAAGTTTGCACAGGGGGTTAATATTTCCTTACCCCCACCTTCCAACAAGCCCTTTTCCGTGGAAACCTTTGCCCAAGTCACGTCTTTGTTAGTTCAAGTGTCGTCATTTGCGTATTTTACGATCTAAGTATTGGAAAATTGTAACCGCTTCAGTAATCCATACTTGAAACTATTTTGGTGTATTCCAATGTTGATAATTTTCTTAAATCAAGTAATGTAATATACCAACTTTTAAGTGTTCCTAGTGCAGTGATAATCTAAGGCAAAGCACTTAAGACACCACAGACTCAGTCACGGCACCCCTGTGACCCCTAATTTACGACATCACGGTCATAAAAGTAAGTCATTAATTTCTTTAACTTTAATGTGTTAGTTTTATTATATTTTGTTAGAGTGTGAAGCTCAGCATTACCAATTGCCAATGCATACGAGGGTGATGTTTTATTTTTCTGTGATCGTAAGTGAGGAACAAGAACCATTATATTTAACGTTGGTAATGTTAGTGTAACATTACTAATGTTAGTGTGCGCAGCTCAACATTACCGCTTGCCAGTACATACGAGCTTGATGTTTTATTTTCATGCGAGCGAAGCGAGCTAATGGCGAAACAAGAACCATTATATATAATGTTATCGTAATAGTACTAACGTTACCGTAACGTAAGTGAAGTGATATAACAAAGGGCATTATATTGGGTTTGTGATCTGGGAACTTCTAGATTAGGTTAGGTGGGTTTGTTAGGTTCTGTACCCGTTTTGTACTTTTTTATATAGTGTAAAGGGTATATGGAAAAATTCTTTAAAATAAACACGATAATAATACCTTATCATTGCTAACGTTAGTAATTTCACCGTAACGTTGGTAACGCTGTGTATCACCGTAACGTTGGTACCGTTGGTAACGTTGTTAATGTTACTGTTCGCAGTACATACGTGAGTTAAGTGACACCGAATTTGAACAAGTCATTATATTAAAATATTTTAACAAAATATATATAATAAAAGACATATTTAATCATTTTAACAGAAAATATATTTTTTTCTGTAGAAAATAACGTGATTTAACCGGTTTTCACCTTCATTTCATTCGTAATAACAGCAACCAATTCGACAACTTAAAGTTAGTCGAATTGGTTGAGCTGTTTGTTTGCGGTCGAAATGAAGGTCAAATTCGGTTAAATCTCGTTATTTACTACAGTATAGGAAAACATATACATTCTGTTCAAAATCACACCCTGTAATACAATACAAATTTACCCAAGTCACGGGTAGCTCCTGCTTAGTTTCCAACTTTCCCGATAGATAGAGCCCGTGTTATCCCAGGCTAAGAATCGTTCGTTTTTTATAATATAATACTGTCCCATCAATATACATTTTTACCCCTCTGTTAAGTTTGTAATTAGTTGGGACACGTCATTTATAGTGACATTTGATACTGCTATGATAATTATCATGAATTGTTAGGTTTGGGAAAGGTTGTTACAATGCATCGTCCGCTGAAGCCATGGCCAAGTTACTCGATCGTAAAATATCCCCTAAGCATTGTTTCCTGCCTGACTATAATAACACCCGTTGGGCGGCGCTCTGTTCGCCTATCAGCTGGTGGCGCAAGCTTGAACAGTTATTGATGTTTGGACTTACGTTTTCGCTAATCCTAACAATCTTCATTTTTAACCTCTTGTTAAGATTGCTAGTTCGTTGGGACACGTCCTGAAATTGTGCCGAATAAAGCCAGTGTCAAACAAACCACCCGAACTAACCCTTCGTTTACGTGCCCTTGTAGGCCTACTTTTGCTGGCCGCGTGATTTTGAAATTTTAACCCCCCCCTCTCGACCCGAGATTGACCTAGCCTACACACGAGGTCGACTCTTTCCAACGCTAAATGCCGTAATGGACAGACATGTTCCGTATAGTTTCTCTTTGAGCGATGGTGTTGATTTTATGGGGTGAATGTAGTTTTTCGGGATGGCGATATCTTTCTTATTACTAGGCCATCGTTTCTCCTTATGGGGAAGATGTTCTTTAGTATGATCGGATATACCATAATATGAAGTTTTATCATTTTAAATAACAATATATTTTACCTTTACCACGGCAATATTTTCTAAGTTCAGCCCGGTCCAAATGCAAGCCACGGGTAGCTTATGCTTAGTTTCCAAATTTTCCCGATAGATAGAACACGTGTCGTTACAGTATAAGAATCGTTCGTTTTCACAATTTATTGCTGTCCCATCAATATAGTTGGGACCCGTCCTATATAGTGGCATTTGATACTGCCATAGTTGGGACACGTCCTTTATGGTGGCATTTGATACTGCTGTGATAATTATCATGAATTGTTAGTTAGGGGAAAGGTCGGCATAATGCGCCGTCCGCTGAAGCCACGGTCAAGTTACTCAATTGTAACATTTCCCCCAAGCATTGTTTCCTGCTTGACTAAAATAATACCCGTTTGGCGGCGCTCTGTTCGCTATCAGCTGGTGGCGAGAGTTTTTAACAGTTATTGATGTTTGGACTTGATGAACAACTCCATTCTTAACCCCTTGTTAAGATTGTTAGTTCATTGGGACAAGTCCTGAAATTATACCAAATACTACTGTAATTTGTTATATAAAAACAAAAGGTCAGATTAGCCAACATCACTTAAGATGTTTCGGTAGATAAAGCCAGTGTCAAACAAGCCAACCGAACTAACCCTTTTGTTGGCCGTGTGATTTAAAACTTTTTAACCCCCCCCACCCCCCACACGACCCGAGATTGACGTGGAGTCGCGGTCGACCCTTTCCAACCCTAACCGCTGTAATGGATAGACGTGTTGGGTATAGTTACTCTTTGAGCAATGTTGTGTAGTTTATCACTCATATTGATCAAATTGATTCATTGAAGACAATAAGGTATTTACAGCTACGGGACTTTACTCGAGTTACCCCCAAATTTTTTCATTTTTTATTTTGAGAAGGGCTCCTAGGTGACTTTAGGGGTCCCTGTGAAAAGTGTAAAATTGGTGATGTTGCCCTTATGCGTGATGGCCGCAATGTGCACTGTGGCCAATACAGTTTTTATTGGAGGTGTAGGAACCGCCAGTGTCGCCGAAAGTTCACAATGCGGCATGGCTCATTCTTTGAGCGCTCTCACCTCGAAGAACGTGAGGTCATTCTCCTCACATGTTGTTGGGTTGAACGTTGGCCTCAAGACTGTGTTGCCGTGAAGAGCGAACAGCTTGCTTCTCACACTCTTGTTTACTGGTATAACTTTTGCCGAGAAGTGTGTGAACAAGTTTTGATTCTGGACAAAAAGAAAATTGGCGGACCAGGGCACATTGTGGAAGTGGATGAGAGTAAGTTCGACAAGAGGAAGTATAACATCGGGCATCAAGTCAAAGGAACCTGGGTCTTTGGGGGCATTGACCGGGAAACACGTGAGACCTTTTTCAAAGTTGTTAAGAAACGTAATGCGCAAACGTTGATCTCGGTGCTCCAAGAGCACCTTCTTCCCGGGACCACTATCATTTCCAAATTTTCGAAAGGATTCGTCAGAGTCAAAGACCATGATTTTAAACATTTTACAGTTAACCACAGTGTTAACTTCGTTGATCCTAATGACCCGACCGTACATACGAACACTATAGAATCGCAATGGCGGGCTCTCAAAAGGAGCTTGCTACCAAGATTCGGTACCTAGAAAGCGTTGTACAACAGCTATTTCGCGGAGTACTGTATCAGGAAGCGATATATAGAGAAGTCCGTATGTCCGTTCAGGGCACTTTTACAGCTCATCAAGCACGTTTACCTGCTCAAAGCCAGTCCTCTCTTCTTGCCGATTCCTGAATCTCCTAACTCCACAATCCGTCCTTCCGCTAACGCTACTAACGTTCGGCCCTCCACAAGTCGACCTCCCTCAAATAACGTTCGGCTATCCAGCAGCCGTTCTTCCGCAAGAGACGCCCGACCTTCCACTAGTCGCGCAAATTCAAGTCGTTCTCCTAATCCTCCACCCCGGAAGAGGTTGAAGGCGCAAGAACCCGAGGATTTTCGTTTTAGCGACATCAAATATTAAGATAAGCCTGAGTAACTTTTTTATTATGACAATGTGGTTAAGATATAATTTTGAGTGCTACCCATACCTTTTTTTTTGTAGGAGAGAGAGACTTACGAAGGGGGTCCGGGGCCTTGCCCCTGGCTAGGGGTTGAGACCTGGGAACTACTAGGTTGGGTTTGTGGGGTTTGTATGTTAGCGGCAGTGGTTGGGGGGTCGCAGGGGGCGTTAGCCCCCCTCAGTTAGATCACGAGGAAGGTAAGGACATGGCTTGTTGGCCAGGTTAGGGGGGCAATTTTGGGTTAGTTGTCCATTTTTCTCGCATGTTTCCGACATCCATGCGCAGAGTAGTCCTAGTATGTAGATTGTTGGGACAAGCATTTACTAAATTACAGTGAACCCTCGCTACTTCGCGGTTCGACCATCGCGGATTCACCACTTCGCGGATTTTTCCATAACCCATATATATATATACAGTAATATATATATATATATATATATATATATATATATATATATATATATATATATATATATATATATATATATATATATATATATATATATATATATATATATATATATATATATATATATATATATATATATATATATATATATATATATATATATATATATATATATATATATGTATGCATGTATTTATGTATATATGTAGGTATGTGTATATATATATATATATATATATATATATATATATATATATATATATATATATATATATATATATATATATATATATATCTAAAGTAGGAAGATGTGATGTAGTTCTAAGGGAAAAGTATGGGAAATATGTCTGGGTAATAAGCAAAGCTCTACCTCCAGTTTGTTTCTACATTATGATCAGAGATAAATGTAAACAAAACATTGGTTGCCATTTTTTATCGTGCTTTTTAGCATGTTTAGGAAATGCATGATATAAAATCACCTTTAATATTTGTGCCTGTTTTAGTTTAGGGTACTGTAGTACATGCATTAAGTGTTCTGTACATTAAAGGGTAGTTTGTTAACAGTACTACGTACAAGGGAAGGTTTTAAAAGTCTGAATATACATGTTGAATAAATAGGTAAATATGGTGTCACTACTTCGCGGATTTTCACCTATCGCGGCCGCGACTGGAACCTATCTACCGCGATAAACGAGGGTTCACTGTAGTGAATTTAATTATTATTTCATTCTGTGATCATTCCCTTGAAAAAGAGCCGATTTCGGACATTTTTTACTCGATTTTCGGCCGGTCCAAGGCCTGTCCCTATAAACTACAGAGGCTCCGCAAGCGGTAACGTTGAGCTGTGCACTCTAACATTAGCAACACTAAGTATAATGGTTCTTGTTCCGCCACTGGATCGCTTCGCTTGCAGGAAAATAAAACATTACGCTCGTATGTACTGCCAAGCATTAATGTTGAGCTGCTCAAGCTAAAAAAAATAGTAAAACCAACACGTTGAAATTAAAGAAATAATGACTTACTTTTATGATTGTACGACGAAACTTGTGGGTCACCGGGGTGTTGTGACTGTGACGTTTTAAATTCTGTATATCCACATCGCCGTTTCTTCTTTGTCTTAGCTATCTTAGTTTCAGTATTGCAGTAATAGATGTGGATGTCCTTCCTGTATGATAGACAAAAACGGCACTTGGGACACTGTAAACGTTGGGGTATTGGAATACTGGAGCTGTTTCAAGTTTCTATAACTTCCATCGTAAAATACTCAAAAAGACCTCACTTGAACTAACAAAGACCTGACTTGGACAAAGTTTTCCATGGAAAAGGGTTTGTTAGAAGTTGTATGGAGAGACCACATGAAGAGATAAAGGAAGGGGGTTGGGAAATATTAACCCCCCTGAGCAAACTTTCCATACGTATGGGTTTGTGATTGGTTAACGGAAAAACAACCTTGTCTAGAGAGTAAACATGAATGAACTAGAATGGGAAACTTGTCCAGAGCAAGTATTTATGTGAAATTTGGGTGTGACAAGGTAATAACAAAATGTATAAAAGTAATATAGCAAGATAAAATGGAGTGTATGATAAATAATATTTCATGGGAATATAAAATGATGTGATTTTATAAGATACCGGATAATAAAATGTGTAATTCTTGGGTCAAACGTAATATGTATACGTGGGTATTACATAAAAAGAATGGTATAGCTGTACTGGATCAAGTAAAATACGTAAATAAACCGGGTGAAGTAGAATACTTGAATGTGGCGGGTAAAATGACGTAGGGGAAAATGGGGAGGGGCTATAAGAGAAGGAGTAATCCTATTGGTGGAGGCGGAGTCTATGCGCAAGTGGGAGGAGTTTATGCTCAGAAGATCGAAAACTGCTATGTACAAACGAACGAACGAGACCGACTACAACCGACCCGTAGCATGTCAACAAATAAATGAAAAATATACCGTTAGTATGGGATGTAGGCTAGATAATTAGCGTATTTTTTCATTGGTTATTATGCATCCAAGAAGGTAATGTATAGAGAAGAAAAGGCTTGTTTTGCCATTATATATTGTTTCCGCAGTATGTTTTCCCCACCCAAAACCCCGAGTTCCCACTGGGGGTCCCCTATTATGGGTGGATATAGATACAGTATATATATCTTTCTGAAACTATTAATTTCCGAGAGGAACGAGTGTCATTTTCGAATAGAACGGTCCTTTTACTTTAGATAAAAGTAGTTTTTATGAATAGAACTTACCTGGCAGTTATATATATATATATAGCTGAGTCCCCGACTGCGGCAGAATTTAATCGAAACTCGCGGCAACCGCCTTGTGGTGGTTGTGTGGTTAGATGGTTAACAACCCTTACAGGGTGGTACTTGAATCATTCCCATTTTCTGTTCCTCAGATTATCTCTGCCGGCCGGATCGACAACATCGTTGGTCCGCCTTTCAGAGTTTTTCGGATCGCTTTCCCTTCATCGCCTTTTTGGACTTCGTTTTTGGTGAAGTACACTGTGTTGGGATTTGGCAATCGTGTTGTTTTTGTTTTTTTGTCTTTTTTCCTTTATTATCATGAGTGAGAAAATTCATTATCGTGTTTGTGCGAATGATATTTGCAAGGTGAGGTTGCCGAAGGTTTCGGTTGACCCTCACACTATCTGTATGGGTTGCAGGGGGTTTGAATGTGCTTTAGATAATAAGTGCAAGGAATGCGAGGTTTTAAGTGATGATGATTGGTTAGCTATGAAGCGCTATGTGCGCAAACTTGAGATTGATAGAGTTAGAAGAGCTAAATCAAAGTCAAAGTCTGCTAGTGAGCCTAGCTTAGATTTATCTATTGACCCTTTGCTTGTAACCCCTTTGGAAGGTATTCCTTCCCCAAATGTAGTGACTCCTGCCCCTTCTACAGGATCTGTGCCTACGGATGATCCTGGGTATGCTAAATTAGCTGCTGAATTGGAGGCCATTAAAGCACAGTTGGAGGCCTTTAAAGGTAAGGGTGTAGGTGAAATTAGTGCTTGTGAAAGTGCAGTGGAGGTGGCGACTGATCGAATCTGTCATACCCCTTGGTCTAGACCTCTACCAAGCTCCCAGGACCAAGGGAGAAGGTACATCGAAAGCCGAAAGGGGGTGAGAGGTGCTTATCCTCGGTCAGTCGTCGCCTCAGACAGTCCTGTTGCGATCTCCCAGGCTGCTCTTGACCGCCGTAGGAAAGGCGTGTCGGATACGTTTGTGTCTTCGCATGATCGTTCTCCCAGACATAATTGGCGTTACGAATCAAGACCAATGAAGAGAGGGTGGAACCGGGACGTGCAGTCTCGCTCTCCCTCTCCCGGTTCGAGTAGCAGAGACCCTGATCCTTCGGAAGACGATTTCGATGTTCCTGTTAAAAGGGCGAAACAGAGAGTCCTTAGCCCAGTTAATCCTGCTAGACTCCCTGCTTCTCCTGCCAGCGCTCCCAGTCAAGCCGTACGACAACTACCGTCTTCGGCACCGCGAGAGCCAGCGGAGGTTGCTAAAGCTTTCATGGTTGTTATGCAGGAACAACTTTCATCGTTAGTTAAAGCTTTCAGCCACCCTTCTCAGTCCGTCAGACGTAAGGACGTCTCTTTGCCTGTTAAGAGATCTTCTTCTAAGAGAGATTTTAGTATCTCTCCCAAGAAACCTCTGCGCACTTCGTCGGCCGTACGACAACGCACACCCTCTTCATCGGCACGCTGCCAGGAATTTCCTTCCCCCCTCTCCCGGCGCCAGGACGATACTGCCTCTCGTTCTCGGCGCCGTGACGATTCCGTTTCCCTTTCGAAACGCCTGGACGTTACTGCCTCGTTTCTTAGGAAACAGGATGAATGCAGTCTGCATTTTCAAGGCGACGGCAGCCTGCATCTCCAGGACGCTTCCGTTTCTTGTCATCGTGACGATACCGCCTCTCGTCATCGTGACGATACCGCCTCTCGTCATCGTGACGATACCGCTTCTCGCCGACTGGATGTTAGCGGCGCTCGGCGCCAGGATTCAAACAGCTCTCGCTGCCAGACTGCTGGCAGCCCAACTCTTCGGGATGTTATCCTTGAGCAGGACCTCGAAGATATTTCGGAAGAGGAAGAAAAACCTGCCTACTCTTCTAGCGATTACAAGGTTCTTTCTCGCTCTCTTTTGGAACTTTATGGGGAGGAATTTCAACCTTCGGCCCCTCGTTCTCCTCAGTCTCAATTTACCAGGAAGAAAGCTACTAAGTCTTCGGCCTTCATCAAAATGAAACTTTCAATTTCGGCCAGGAAAGCTCTCGCTAAAGTGGATGATTGGATGAAGGAACGGAGACAAGCTGTCAAGACCACCTTTTCTTTTCCACCGTCTCGGCTCGCTTCCAAGGCCGGTATGTGGTATGAGACAGGGGAACCTTTGGGGTTAGGAGTGCCTTCCTCCTCCCAAGGTGACTTCTTGGCTCTTGTGGACTCGGCAATAAGGCATGCTTTAAACTCTGCCAAGGTGATGTGGTCCATGTCGGAGCTTGATCACCTCGTCAAGGGAATTTTCAGGGTTTTCGAGGTTTTCAGCTTCCTGGACTGGTCTCTTGGGACTCTGGCCAGGAAGTCTGAACTCCTGGAGGACACGAAGGACCTGACGAGTATCATGTCCTGCATGGACAAAGCTCTAAGGGATGGAGCTAATGAATTGGCTTCCCTTTTCTCAGCAGGGGTCTTAAAGAAGAGGGCCCTTTTGTGCTCCTTCACCTCTAGATCTGTGACTGTTGCCCAGAAGTCGGAGCTACTTTACGCCCCTTTTTCACGTCATCTTTTTAAATATTAAACTTAGCCGGTGAATGTATAATAGCTGACGTCTCCGACGGCTCGACAGATTCCCAAAAACTCGCGAGCGATCGCCGTGAAGGTTGCGGGTGTGACCACCAGCGCCGACTATCGGCCAGATACCGCATATACTTGTCAACATCTCCAGTTCTTCTCTGTCGGTCTTGTCGACAAGTTGGTTCCACTCGCTTTATGACCTCGAGTTTTCTACCGAATTGGTGAAGTACTTGGTTTTGGTTTTATTGCTTTCGCCGTGTTGGATTATTCGATTCTATCTTCAAAAGAAATGCTTTTGAAAGGAGAGGAAAAGTGTTTTGCCCTTTTTTTTTTTTTTTTATCTCTGGTTTTTCCATAGAGAAAAGATGGCCGACCCTTCCCTCAGTGTACGGAAGTGTGTTTAAGGCTTTTAGTAATTATTTTATCACTTTATAAATTATTGTTGATATTTATAGATTTTCCTCTATATATTTTATATCTCACCCGCCTTTATTAGGCCTCTTCGATTAGCTTTCCATTTAACATCAAGATAAATTTTATGTTTTGTTTATATGTAGCCTTTACCTATTCCTTGTAGGCGGTCCTAACTTGGAAAACGAAGTTAAACAACGTTGAGCCCATTCAACTTTTATTTTTGTTAAGTTTAAATCAATTGCTCTGTAAGAGTTATGAAATGAATATTTTTTAGAAAATATTTTAAGAAATATATTCTTTGAATAGTCTTCGTGCTGTTTTTTCAAAGATGAACTAACGTTTGGTTTATTTATGCTATGCAGTTGCGCTCTATCGTTACGATAGAGAAAGAGAGAATCACGGTTTCACTTTGCAGAAAGAGTAAATCGATTTTGACGTTTTGTTCATTCTTCTTTCAAACTGAAGTGTTTTAGATACTAATTTAAAGGAACTTGTTAATTTTCAATTTCTTAGTCCTTTCAGTTTTTTCCTTTGGTCAAATAACCTGTTTATTGATGAAGGGTGAGTGGGCCATTCTCTTGTGTGTGACAAGAGAGAGAGAGAGAGAGAGAGAGAGAGAGAGAGAGAACGATCCGATCTTTATTCTCGTCCCAAGTCTCTGTACAAGGAGTTTGGGAGCGAGTAACGTTGTTCTCGATTCTGTTTTTTACTCTCGTCCCAAGTCTCTGTACAGTACGGGGAGAGAGGATAAAACGTTTTAGTTTTTATTCTCGTCCCAAGGCACTGTACGGTGAGAGATTGAAAACGTAGTCCTTAGTGAACTAGTGTTTAGTCTCCTCCCCAGTCACTGATCTTTTTAACTTTATATATTTCCGTTTTATTCGATATACAGTATATGTATATGTTTATTGATTTTTGCATGTGTGTTTCATTTTGTACTAATGTGCTTACATTATACGACTCATTTCGCAATTCTAACCTTTTGATGTAAGGGAGAATTGCGTGCTTCAGGTAGAAATCAGTTTTATTCATGCCTAATGTGAAATTATTGAAAAATACGATATCAGTGAAGTAAGTGCAAAAAACATGTTCTGTGTTGCGATCGAGGGGTCGTCTGTTCGTGCTTGTCGCTCCCCTAGTCCGAGACCTCTTTCAGGCTCCCCTGCACCAGGGAGAAGTAATGTCGTAGGACTTAAGGGGACGAGAGGCTTTAAACAACGTACAGACGTTCCCTCTTTGGTATCGGACGTTTCTCGTCAAGATCGCCCTTACCATAAGACGGGTGAGACTGTTCTCCTCGTCATCCGAAGACTTTTCGCAAAAGAAACCTTGGCGCAAGGTTTCTAGACCCTTGAAGCGAAAGTCAGTCCCCTCAGGACAGGTCCAGCGTCCTGGCTGTAGCCATTGGGACAGCTCTGACCCTTTGCAGTCGTCGGAAGACTGTTCGCCTATTAAACGCAAGCGTAACTCGGGATCCGAGGGTCGCGGTAAAGGCAATGTTTTGCCAACACAGACGTTACCGTCGCCTCGGCTCGTTCCGACTCCCGTTGATCCTAAATGGGTTGTCCTGCGGGACATGCAGACTAAGCTTGCCTCCCTTATGGAGGAGTATGACGTTGAGCAGGTTCACGATGATCCTTCGCTTTCGAGTCGCCGTTACGCTGAACGAGACTCTGGCCGTCAGCCGCCCAAACGAGTATTTACTCGTCTGTTTGACGTTAGTGCTGACGTTCTTGTACTTTGAAACGTGATGTCAGTAGTTTTTCACGTCAGTCACGTGACATGGATCCTCCCTCGCTGCAGTCTCGTGTTGACTTTCAGCCGCTGCCGCAGTCTCGTGTTGACGTTCAGCCGCTGCCGCAGTCTCGTGTTGACGTTCAGCCGCTGCCGCCGCAGCCCCGACCTGACGTTCGCCGACCGGCTCCGTTGCCTCGACGTGACGTTGAGCGTCAATCACCGCAGTCGGAGGTTGTTTTGCCTGCTTTGTCTATGCAGTCAAGGCAGTTCCGACGTGACGTCGAGCGTCAATCAGCTTCAGTTGTTGTTGTTGGTCAGTCACAAGGATTTCAGTCCTTTCAGCAGCGGCGTGACGTCGCTTCCTCTACTGCTACTGCTGCTCTTTTGCTTGTTGACATTGCCTGTCAAGCGTTGCCGCCGCGGCAGGCCTCTCCTTTTCATGAGACTCGGCAATTGTCGGACGAGGTTCCTTCAGATGAGGAAGTTGCTGACCCCCCTCCAACTGATATTCCTTTGGGGACTTTGTCAGACGGAGAGGAGCCTAAAGCTGCTCAGCCCTCTATGGACTTTAAAAAAATCATGCTGATTTTTAAGGATCTTTTTCCGGACCATTTTGTAACTGCTGCTCCTCGTTCGCCTCCGTCAGAGTTTACGCTAGGCCTAGCTACTTCGAAGCCTTCGTTTACTAAGCTAGTGCTCTCTCGCTCTTCTAAGAGAGCTTTACGTTTGCTAGGCGACTGGTTGATCACCAGGAGGAGTTTGGGGAAGACAGCCTTTGCTTTCCCTCCTTTTAAACTGGCTTCTAGAGCGAGCGTCTGGTATGACACGGGAGAAGTTCTCGGCTTGGGAGTTCCTGCCTCTGCCCAGGGAGACTTCTCAAGCCTCGTAGACTCTCCCCGTCGCCTGGCCTTGAGACGCTCCAAGATTTTATGGTCGGCTTCAGAGCTAGACCATCTCCTGTTAGGAGCTTTTTCGAGTGTTTGAAGTTTTTATTTGTTGGATTGGTCCCTGGGAGCCTTAAGTAAGAAGGTCTCTCCAGCTGTCAATGTATTGCTGTACAATTATGTCATGCATGAACAAGGCTATCAGGGATGGCTCCAATGATCTGACAGCCACGTTCACTGCAGGAACAAGGCTATCAGGGATGGCTCCAATGATCTGGCAGCCACGTTCACTGCAGGAGTACTTAAGATGTAAGTGCGCTCAATTTGTTC
This sequence comes from Palaemon carinicauda, assembly GCF_036898095.1. Classification (NCBI taxonomy): domain Eukaryota; kingdom Metazoa; phylum Arthropoda; class Malacostraca; order Decapoda; family Palaemonidae; genus Palaemon; species Palaemon carinicauda. The sequence continues at coordinate 94,239,615 of NC_090735.1, read as the reverse complement.
ATTGTCAAGACAAACTTCACGATGAAGACTACCAAATCTGTCTTGGCAGCAGTAAGGGAAGGCGACTGGATGGTCTCTCTCGACCTTCAGGATGCATACTTCCACATCCCGATTCATCCAAACTTTCAACAACATCTGAGGTTTGTGGACGGGAAAGTAATGTACCAATTTCGAGCACTGTACTTCGGCCTCATTCCTGCTCCTCTTGTTTTTACAAGGCCCTTGCAAAATGTAGCAAGCTTTCTACATTTTTTGAGGATTCAGAGCCTCCCTTTATTTTGACGACTGGCTAATCAGGGCGTCGTCATTGTATCGCTGTCTGGAGAGCCTCTAATGGACATTAGACCTAACCAAGGAGCTAGGTCTCATAGTGAACGTAGAGAAGTCGTAACTTACAGTACCCCATCCCAGACTATTCTTTATTTGGGAATGGAGATAGTGTCTGATTTTTCGGGCCTTTTCGTCTCCCACAAGAATGGAACAAGCTCTGTTAAAAGTCCGTCACTTGCAAGAGAAAAACAGTTGCTCTGTAAGAGTTTGAACTAGCCTCGTGGGAACTCTTTCATCGCTGGAGTAGTTTATCTCTCTGGGGAGACTCAACCTATGCCCTCTCCAATTTCACCTAAACCATTGGAACAAGGAGAAGGGCTTAGAGAGTATCTCTTTCCCAATCTCCAACTCAGTCTAGACATGTCTGACTTGGTGGGACAGCAACATCAGACTTCGAGAAGGTCTTTCTCTTGCGATCAAGAACCCAAACCATGTGTTGTATTCAGATGCATCGGATTTGGGTTAGGGAGCTCCACTGGACAGTCTGGAATGCTCGGGTCTTTGGTCCACGGATCAGAAGGAACTCCATTTAAGGCAAGTAACATCCCTCCTTTGGCGAGATTTGTGCAAGGAAAAATGAATGTCTTGGCGGACTGCCTCAGCAGAAGAGGACAAGTCATCTCCATGGAGTGGACGTTGCCCTAGACTGTGTGCGAGAAGCTATGGATGACATGGGGTCAACCCACCATAGATCTTATTGCGACTTCACTGACAAAGAGGCTCTCGACTTACTGCTTTCCAGTTCCGGATCCAGAGGCAGCCCACATAGACGCTTTCCTGCTGGACTGGTCTCACCTGGACGTTTATGCCTTTCCACCTTTCAAGATCCTAAACAAGGTGCTGCAGAAGTTCACCTCTCACGAAGGGACCAGGTTGATGTTGGTTGCTCCACGCTGGCCCGTGAGAGAGTGGTTCACAGAGGTACTTCTATGGCTGGTAGACGTTCCAAGAAGTCTGCCGTTGCGGATGGATCTCTTGCGACAGCCTCACGTAAAGAGATTTCATCAAATCCTCCCCACGCTTCGTCTAACTGCCTTCAGACTATTGAAAGACTCTCTTGAGCTCGAGGGTTTTCGAAGGAGGCAGCTAGAGCGATCGCGAGGGCTAGAAGATCCTCTACCATCAGGATCTATCAGTCGAAATGGGAGGTATTTAGAGACTGGTGCAAGTCCTCCTCTATTTCCTCTTCCAAGTGCCTCTGTAGAGCAGATTGCAGATTTTCTGCTTTATCTGAGAAACGGTCGCTCCCTCTCTGCATCCACCATTAAAGGCTACAGAAGCATGTTAGCTTCTGTTTTCAGGCACAGGGGTTTGGATCTTTCTAATAACAAAGATCTCCAAGATCTGCTTAAGTCTTTCGAGACTTCCAAGGAACGTCATATTTCGACTCCTGCTTGGAACTTGGACGTGGTCCTACGGTTCCTTATGTCAAACAGGTTTGAACCATTAAATTCAGCCGCCCTGAAGGATCTTACCCTCAAGACACTTTTTTTTTGGTGTGCTTGGCTTCGGCTTAAAGGGTTAGTGAGATACATGCTTTTAGCAAGAACATCGGCTTCTCCACTAATAAAGCAGTATGCGCTCTTCAACTTGGTTTTTTGGCCAAGAATGGACTTCCGTCTCGTCCTTGGCCTAAATAATTTGATATCCCCAGTCTTTCCGAGATTGTGGGGAATGAAGTTGAAAGAGTGCTGTGCCCCGTTAGAGCTCTTAAATTTTATTTATCCAGAGCTAAACCGCTGCGAGGTTGTTCAGAGGCTTTATGGTGCTCCGTTAAAAAGCCCTCTTTGCCCATGTCTAAGAATGTGTGGTCTTATTTTATTAGACTTTTGTTTCGGGAGGCACACACTCATTTAAGTGAGAAGGATCGTAATTTACTTAAAGTTAAGGCTCATGAAGTCAGAGCGATAGCAACTTCAGTAGCGTTTAAGCAAAATAGATCCATTAAAAGTATTATGGACGCGACCTTTTGGAGAGACAAGTCGGTATTCGCTTCATATTACTTGAAAGATGTCCAGACTCTTTATGAGGACTGCTACACACTGGGACTATTCGTAGCAGCGAGTGCAGTAGTGGATGAAGGCTCTACCACTACATTCCCTTAATCCCAGTATCCTTTTAATCTACTCTTGAAATTTTTATTCTTATTTTGGGTTGTACGGGAGACTAAGAAGTCTTTCGCAATCTTTTTGATTTGGCGGGTGGTCAAAATGTTGTTTCTTGAGAGCGCCCAGATTAAGGGTATTGATGAGGTCCTGTTATAGGGGTGTTCGCCCTGGATATAACAGCTCCTGGGAGTTTTTCAGCATCCTGAGAGGATGGCTGGGCTTCGTGAGGAAAGCAGACTAATGAGGCAGAATAATATTCAGAGTCTGCTTCCTTACCAGGTACCTAGACTTAAGTCTGTTTTTTGAATAGTTGTCAAAAACTCTTGAGCATATACGCCTTTATTGTATTAATACTGGTCTCTACCCACCACCATGGGTGTGAATCAGCTATTATATATTCACCGGCTAAGTTTAATATTTAAAAATGATATTTTGATTATAAAATAAATTTTTGAATATACTTACCCGGTGAATATATAAATTAAAGCCCCTCCCTTCCTCCCCGATAGAGACCTAGGGGACTGAGAAGAACTGGAGATGTTGACAAGTATATGCGGTATCTGGCCGATAGTCGGCGCTGGTGGTCACACCCGCAACCTTCACGGCGATCGCTTGCGAGTTTTTGGGAATCTGTCGAGCCGTCGGCTATTATATATTCACCGGGTAAGTATATTCAAAAATTTATTTTATAATCAAAATATCATTTTTCCTGAAGCTCTGGTCAGAGATATCTCCCTTTCTCTGGCTCAGAAGGCTACTCAGGACCTTTTGTCTCGGTCGGCTAGAAAGACCTTACCTGTTGCTCCTGCTCCTCTGAAGAAGGAGGAGGAGAAGAAGTTTCAACAGCCCTTTCGGGGCAGGATCTCCTCGAGAGCGGGTTTTAGGGGGAGAAGACAAGAGTCAGGGCCAAGGACCAGCAGGGGTGCGTTTAGGCCCCGGTCCAAAAAATGAGATGGAAGTCCTCCAGACACCAGTAGGGGCAAGACTGTCTCGTTTTTGGTAGTCTTGGAAAAGGAGAGGGGCGGACACCTGGTCCCTCTCAGTCGTCAAGGAAGGTTACAAGATCCCCTTTTTAAAGAAACCACCTCTCTCAGACTCTCCCCTAGCCTTAGTGGCTCAGTACACCGACGCGGGGAAACGAGAGGCTCTTCTGGAGCTAGTCGACCAGATGTTGGTCAAGGGAGCAATAGAGCCAGTTCAAGACCTCGCCTCCCCCAGGCTTTTACAATCGCCTGTTTCTGGTTCCCAAGAACTCGGGTGGATGGAGACCAGTCCTAGATGTCAGCTCTCTGAACCCCTTCGTGGAGAAAACAAAGTTTTCCATGGAGACGACTCAGTCAGTGCTGGCTGCAGTTCGTCCAGGAGACTGGATGGTTTCTCTCGACCTGCAGGACGCTTATTTTCACGTCCCCATTCATCCGTCTTCGAGGAGATATCTGAGGTTTGTGTTCCAGGGCAAGTGCTTCCAGTTCAGGGCACTTTGCTTCGGTCTCAGCACAGCTCCCCAAGTTTTAACCAGACTAATGGCGAATGTGGCAGGCTGGTTACACCAGGATGGGATAAGGGTCTCCTTCTATCTAGACGACTGGCTGATCCGGTCACAGTCGAAAGAGAAATGTCTGGAGGACCTAGTGAAAACTTATACGATCACTCAGGACCTGGGACTCATCGTCAGCTGGGGGAAGTCTCAGACCGAGCCGATTCAGACTATTCTCTATTTGGGGATAGTTCTGAATTCAGTTCTTTTTCAGGCTTCTCCCTCCCAGGAGAGGCAGACCAGGTGCCTGGACAAAGTCAAAGACTTTTTGAGGAAGCAGGAATGCTCAGCGAAGGAGTGGATGAGTCTGCTGGGAACTCTATCCTCCCTGGAGCAGTTTGTCCCTTTGGGGAGACTGCACCTAAGGCCTCTGCAACACTTCCTCGCAAAGGTTTGGAACAGAAAGATCCAGGAGGACACTTTTTCTTTTCCCATTCCGACAGAGATCAAGGATCTTTTAATGTGGTGGCTGGACCCAGCTCTGTTGGGAAAAGGGATCTCCTTGTTCAAGAAGAACCCCGACCTAGTGTTATTCTCAGACGCGTCCGAGTCAGGCTGGGGAGCAACACTAGGGAACAAAGAGGTCTCAGGTCAGTTGGCATATCAACAGGAAGGAATTGATGGCCATTTTGTTAGGGCTCAAGGCCTTCAAAACCTCGGTGTCGGGAAAGACTGTGGAGATCAATTCCGACAACACCACAGCTCTCGCGTACATAAGGAAGCAAGGGGGAACTCACTCCCTCTCTCTGTTCTCAACTGCGAGAGAGCTTCTCCTCTGGGCGAACGAGAACGAGACCCAGCTGTTGACAAGGTTTGTTCAAGGGCAGAGAAACATCAGGGCAGACATGCTCAGCAGGAGGGGACAGGTCCTTCCTAGAGTGGACTCTCAACCCGCATGTCTGTCGGAGCCTCTGGAAGTTGTGGGGCAGACCAGTAATAGACCTTTTCGCCTCCGGTCTAAACAAGAGGATCCCCAACTACTGCTCCCTAGTCCCGGACGAGGAAGCTGTTGCAGTGGACGCCTTCTTGATGGATTGGACGGGGCTGGACATGTATGCCTTTCCCCCGTTCAAGATCATCAATCTGGTTGTCAGGAAGTTCGCTCTCCTCGATTCAGGGCGAATGATCCTAGTGGCTCCATTCTGGCCTGCGAGGGAATGGTTCACCGAAGTGGTAGGGTTGCTGATGTACTTTCCAAGAAGACTCCCGGCAAGTCCAGATCTTCTCAGACAACCCCACTTCGAGAGATTTCACCAAAACCCCCTCGCTCTCAATCTGACTGCCTTCAGACTGTCGAGAAGCTCGTTAGATCTCGAGGCTTTTCGGCACAAGCGGCGAAAGCTATTGCCAGGGCAAGGAGGATCTCTTCACAAAGAGTCTACCAGTCAAAGTGGGAGACCTTTAGAGCTTGGTGCAGGAGGCGCAAGGTTTCCTCGTCCTCTACCTCTCTAAGCCAGATTGCAGACTTTCTTTTGTACCTCAGGCAGGATGCTAAGCTGGCTGTATCTACCATTAAAGGATACAGGAGCATGCTCTCAACCGTCTTTAGGCATAGAGGCTTAGAGTTATCTCAGAATAAGGACTTGCAGGACCTCATTAGGTCTTTTGAGACAACGAAGCAGGTGCACTTAAGACCCCCTTCTTGGAACCTGGATGTGGTGCTTAAGTTTTTGTGCTCCAGGAAGTTTGAGCCTATCTCGCAAGCTTCTCTGCGAGATGTGACTAAGAAAACCCTCTTCCTTTTGTCTCTAGCGACTGCCAGGAGGATCAGCGAGGTCCAGGCAATCGAGAAGCGTGTAGGCTTCACCCTAAATGGAGCGGTTTGTTCCTTGAGGTTCGACTTTCTCGCCAAGAATGAGAACCCTTCAAAACCCTGGCCTAGGACTTTTGAAGTCCCTAACCTCACGAATCTAGTAGGTCAGGAACAGGAAAGCCTCCTCTGCCCGGTTAGGGCTCTCAAGGCTTATTTGGCCCTCTCTAAGAGCGTGAGGGGTGCTTCCAACTCCTTATGGTGTTCAGTGAAGGATCCTCAAAAACCCCTGTCAAAGAACGCTTTGTCCTTTTTCCTGAGGGAAACGATTAGGGAAGCCCACCTCTTTTGTGAGGAAGAAAACTTCGCCCTGTTAAAAGTACGGGCTCACGAAGTAAGGGCCATTGCTGCTTCGCTGGCATACCGGAAAAATATGTCAGTTAAGCAGATCATGGACGCAACGTTCTGGAGGAGCAACTCTGTCTTCGCTTCTCATTACCTCAGAGAGGTAAGAGTGGACTATGACAAGTGTTATACCTTGGGCCCATACGTAGCTGCGGCTTCTGTATTAGGCAAAGGAGTTACTACCCCCACTCAACCTTAGTTTATGTACTTGTATATGGGTTTGTGTTTTTTATGGTTGTCTGAGGTCCTCGTCCTGTGGTACGGTTCCCTCAGTCCAGATAGATAGTTTATATCTATTTCTGCAAGGTTAGATGGTTAGCTTTAGTAAGGTTGCAGGTTTTTTTATATGGGAAGGTAGTTTTCTGAAGTCTAGTCAAGTTGTTGGTCCTACCCCTTTGACAGACTCGATTGAGTTGTTTGCAGCGTAGCAGGTCTACTCCTGGCTGAACACTCCTAAGGGAAAGCGACTCTAGAGGCAGTTACCTTTGAAGTCAGCTACCTTAGCAGGTAAGGAATCAAGGTGTTTGTTCTCCTACAACTCTTTTGTTGTTTCCCCAACTATGTTTTTCTGTCTGTTTCCCTCCTCCAAATGTGTGAATCAGCTATATATATATAACTGCCAGGTAAGTTCTATTCATAAAAATGGAGTTTTTATGATAAAACAAAGTTTTATGAATACTTACCTGGCAGTTATATATATATTTTAAAGCCCACCCACCTCCCCTCAGGAGACAGGTCGGGCAAAGATAATCTGAGGAACAGAAAATGGGAATGATTCCAAGTACCACCCTGTAAGGGTTGTTAACCATCTAACCACACAACCACCACAAGGCGGTTGCCGCGATTTTCGATTAAATTCTGCCGCAGTCGGGGACTCAGCTATATATATATAACTGCCAGGTAAGTATTCATAAAACTTTTTTTTATCATAAAAACTCAATTTTTTCCCTAGGCTACATTACCTGTAATACAGTACAATAATACCCTATTGCCTATAGATAAAACAATTTTTAAATATGTTAACTTCCCTGGTAGTTACATATACATAGCTTAATCCCGCCGATTCGTCGCGCGCACGTCAGAAATTCAAATTTCGCGGCAATCACCGCCAGGTGAGCAGCTGGTCATACCTGTGCGCCCTCTAACTAGGTAACTGGAACCATTCCCAACATTCCTCAGAAATTCCCTGCCGTTGTTCGAGACAACACGTCGCAAATTCGCTACGTTGTGGGTTTGCTTTATCTACAAATTTGGTGAAGTACCCTTTTTTTAAATATTTAACTTAGCCGGTGGATACTGTATATACAATATATAGCTAACGTCTCCGACGGTCTGGCAGCCGATTCAAAACTCGCGTGCGAACGAGGGGTTGGGTTGCTGGGTGTACACTAGCGCCACCACTCGCCAGGATACCATCACTATTCCAAAGCTCTTCAGTTCTTCTGTGCCGAGTCTGGTGTAAACATGGCTTCCTTGCTCGCGCTAACCTCAAGTTTTCTACAATTTATTGAAGTACATGTTTTGGTTTTTGGCTTTCGATGGTTGGTTATTCTTTCAACTTTTTCTCAAACAATAGAGAAACTCTTTTTGAAGGGAGAGAAAAATTTTTACCCTTGCATTTTTTATCTCTCTCTGGATTTTCCACGATAGAGAGAGAGAATAATGGCTGACCCTTCCCCCAGTGTATGGGAAATGTGTGAAAGGCTTTAAGTTTTTAGCTTGTTCCGTAACCAAAATACAAACCACGCTATTTACATAGGGTTTACTTTCGGCGTAGCTGAAATGACGAGCCATTAGATTTTAGCGAGGCTTAAACTACCCCCGCGCTAGTTAGCACGGGGGTAGGGGAGTGGTAGCTAGCTATCCCCCCCCCCACACACACCGGTGAGCTGCCTCACTTCACTTTTGGCTCAGACGATGTACAGACGTTTCTGTCCCGTCCTCGCATATTTGACAGCCTTAATCTGTTTTTCTTTTTCTTTCAGTTTGTGTTTGAAGTTTGCCTCTACCTTTTCTTCCCATCATGCGGAAATGCCCTGGACTTCCCGATCGCCCCTGTGGAACATTCATGTCGGCGGTCGAGACAGACCCTCACACCCTTTGCCCGCAGTGTCGAGGTCAACGGTGTGAAAGTGATAATGTTTGTATGGAATGTCGGGAGTGGCCTACCTCCCAGTGGGAGAGGTTTGCCCGGCGGCGTATGAAGAGTTCTAAGCGAGACCGTTCTCCCTCAGGGACTGCCCTGGGGAAGGAAGGCTCCAAGGACTCTTCTTCCCTTGCCCGAACCTCCTCCGAAGCTCCCACTCGTTCGGTCTCTCGTGAGAGGCCGCCGAGTGGTAGCGTAGGCCCTTCTTTTGTTTCCCAAACTCGGGGTGCGGGAGAGGGCGTTGCCTCCCATAGCGAGGCAGCTCCCCCTCCTACTCCGGGGGAGGATATTATTGATTTTGTTGATTACGACCAGACTGTTTCTAACAATGATCTTTTCCAGCTTTGGGCTTCCTTGGGGCTTAAGGGCTCGCCCTCCAAGTAAGCCCTGTTTGATCCGATCCAGTTGGGCGCAGCTGTCCAACAGTCGCCGGTAATACCAGAGGTAGACCCTCTGGCTATTGTCGACGTTGTTGTGGCAGAGGCGTCCGACGGGTCGGGTCAAACCCCAGCTGCTACTGTTGCGGATGTTGCTGAAGGCCCAGGTTCCCCCTCTGAACATCCTTCGAGGGGGAAGCTGGGTTCAACGGTCTCTCCTGCGAGTGTTGCTCCCCCTCGGGGGAGTGCACTAACAGAGACTCCTCTTTGGAGGACCGACGACGGTGATACCCTGCCTAGAGGTCGTCTTCGCCGTAAGGCTCGCCCTCCTCTTCGTCTCCGATGCCTTCCTTCTCCTTACAAGGGAGTTAAGAGGCGCCTTCTCTTCGGGTCGTCATCCTCGACGTCCCCTGCAAAGGACTCTTTGCATCGGGAGCAGACCGTAGCAGTAACTCCACTGGACCTCTCCGCAGATCGTTCGCGATCTCTTACGCCTGCCAGATCTTCCTTGCCTACGCAAGCACCTGTCTCTTCGGGGCAGAAGGGCTTATCCCACAATGTGGGTAAGTCCCTTCCGCGCCAGGTTTCACCTGCGCGCCCTTCAGTAGCGCGCAAGCGCCACCGCTCTCCTGATCGCCAGCGCCTGCCTGCTCGTCAGCGCTCACCTGCTCGCCAGCGCTCTCCTGCTGTACAGTCTCCTGACTCTCCTCGCTAGCACTCTCCTGATCGCCAACGCTCTCCTGCTCGCCAGCGCTCTCCTGTTCGCCAGCGCTCTCCTGCTCGCCAGCGCCCTCCTGCGCGCTTGCACTCTACGGCAGATGAGTCGTCAGACTCTCCTCGCCAGCGCTCTCCTTATCGCCAACGCGCCCCTGTTCGACAGCGCTCGCCTGCTCGTCAGCGCTCTCCTGCTCGCCATTGTTCACCTGCTCGCCAGCGCTCTCCTGCTCGCCTACGCGCACACGCCCTTCAGCCCCTGCTGCGCGCCCTGCGCGTCAACAGTCTCCTGAGCGCTGTCAACCTCCTGCTCGTCAGCGCACTACTGTGCGCCCAGTTCCTGATGCACGCCCAGCGCGCCAACGTTCGCCCGCGCACCCACAATCTTTGGATCTGGGCACAGGCAAGGACATTGTTCCGTTGCCTTGCCAGCGTTCCCTGCGCGTCGACCGCCGCCTGCGCACCATTCTCCTGCGCGCACTTCCAAAGTGCATGCGAGCCCGCGCGCCCACGAGACTTCACCTTCGAGCACATCAGCGCCCCCTGGCCTTGCGCCCCAGTTGGCTTCTTCTCTCCGCGCCACGGCGCGCCATCCTACGCGTCGCGATCTACTATGCGCCAGCGTTCTCCTACGCGCCCGCGCGATCCTTCGCCTGTGCGCGAACGCTCACCAACGCGCCCACGTGTCTGATCGCCACAGGTCTCCGACTCGCCCACGCACCAACTCACCTGTGCGCAGTCGGTCGCCCGCGCGTCCCACACGTCATCGATCACCAACGCGCCATCCCTCGCCAACGCGCCATCACTCGCCAACGCGCTTACTCTCGCCTATGCGCCATCATTCTCCTGATCGACAGCGATCACCCAGGCACTCGCGCTCTCCTGTGCATTCACGCACACCCTCATCTGTGCGCCCACACGCGCCCTCATCTCCGCGCGCCCGCGCCCTCATCTCCGCGCGCCTGCGCGCCAACGGTCACCCACGCGCGACCCAGCGATTCTGCCAGCGCGACCCAGCGATTCTGCTAACGCGACCCAGTGATTCTGCCAACGCGACCCAGCGATGATTCTACCATCGCGCGGGCACCAGCGCGATTCCCGCCGGGTTTCGCAGCGCGCCCAGCCTTGCGAGGTACCGGGGCCGCGTACTTCATGTCTTCCATCGAGGCTGATCCTCACACCTTATGCCCTTATTGTAGGGATCAGCGGTGTGAAAGTGATAATGTTTGTATGGAATGTAGGGAGTGGCCTACCTCCCAGTGGGAGAGGTTTTCTCGGCGCCGGAAGAAGAAGTCCAGACGGGATATTTCTCCTTCAAAGGTTTCTTTGAAGAAGGAAAATCCTAAGGATTCTTCTTCGGTAGCCCAAACCTCCGAAGCTGCCACTCAGTCGGCCTCTCGTGAGAGGCTGTTGAGTGGTAGCGTAGGCCGTACTGTTGTTGACCGATCGCCGTGTCTGGGAGAGGGAGTTGCCTCCCATAGCGAGGCAGCTCCTCCTCCTCCCCCGGGGGAGGATTTAATTATTTCTCCTGTTAATAATGATCTTTTGCAGCTTTGGGCTTCCTTGGGGCTTCAGGGTTCACCCTCCAAGGAAACCCTGTTTGACATGATCAGGTTGGAAGCAGCTGTCAAACAGTCACCGGCGGTAGCAGAGGTTGACCCTCTGT
>NC_090735.1:93893582-93913582 GCF_036898095.1 Palaemon carinicauda | reverse complement strand
TCAGGTATGTACTGTATGCACTAACCTGATTACTGAGGCTTTTGATTCCCCTAGAACGGCGGAATCAAGGGATATAGCAAGGGAAAAGCTTCGTACTTGGGTAAGGGGCTTCAAGAAGAACACCTCTGGCCCTTATGTTCCAAGTGAGAAGATGAAGGCGTATCTTTTTCCCCAGGCATCAGCTGATGCAGTGATTCCCCAGCCTCAAGAGGAGATCCCTCAAGATCAAGTCCAGGTGGACGTGGAAGTCGCAGTCGCGATGCAAGACATCCAGTTAGATGACAGGATGTCTGACCTGGACGAACGTTTGGAACAAGACCTCCTGGCAGAAGGTCAGGATGAAGTTCAAACCCCGGATGTCGTAGAGGATGAGGTCGACGAGGTGTCGGCTACTCCGGTTCAGATTCCGGAGCCTATCCCCTCAACATCGGCTGGTCTCCCAGTAGAACTGGGACAGGCCCTCTCTTCGATTGTTGGAATGATCCAACAAATGCAGAAGGAGAATCAGGAGAAGGCGGCTGCTATGGAACTGCGTATGCAGTCCCTGGCAGAATCACGTGGGCTCCGGAAAAGGCTCAATGTGAAAGACCTTCCCGTATGCTCAGATGCTAACCCATGGAGGTATGCTGAGCACATGCCAATGACGACTGGAAAGATCGTCATCTCGGATAAGCTGGGTTCAGTTCCCCTAGAGGAGGTGGAATTCTGGCCCAGCAAGGCATCATATCCGGACTGCTATGTCCGGGTGAGAAAAGAACCAGCTTCAAGGGAGGAGACAGAGCCGAAGGAGGTCATAATTATGGACCACGCTAAGGCTCAAGCCCTACTTTCATCCTCGATGAAAGAGAGGGGCTTCTCTAACTCGAAGGTAGCTGCATTGAGCAAGAAGCTCCCTTCTTTTGTGTCCTCTCCTGCTAGAGCCTTCCCCTTTTTACAGAAAGGGTTTGCGGCTGTCCTAAAGGCAGTCGAGGCCGGCAAGCCTTGCCCCTCCCTGGAGGAGTGTAAACCCTTGTCGCTGGCCCTGCCTATGGACCACAAAGACTGGAAGGATGTCCATCTGACATTCTCAGTGGGAAAGTTGGAGGCTGATATTGCCGGACGGCAATTCGGCGAGGACCTCCCCAAGCTGTCCGACTCTCTTTTACGAAGAGAGTTCGAGACAAAAGAAAGACTGGCTGCCTCAATGTCTCATCAGACTACTCTTGAGACGATGGCAAGTGACCCCAAGGTACATGAAATGTTCATGGTAGTGGCTAAGTCTCACCTAGCCACAGTGACGAAGGACCTTTATGGCTTCGTCAAGGCAAGGAGAGCTTGCAGGGAGTTCGTGTTCACCGGGGCTTCGGTGAGACACGAGCCAAGGAAGTTAATCTCCTCCAACATTTGGGGAAAAGACCTTTTCCCTACCGATGTGGTCAAAGAGGTTGTTGATAAGGCCGCCGTGGAGAATAGAAACCTTCTCCAGAAGTGGGGCCTGGCTATCAAAAGAAAATCTTCCCCGGATGAGGGTCCTCAACCAAAGAGGAAGAATATGAGGACTAAGCTACCGTCTCGGCCAGCCAAGCCTTTTAGACAGCAACAGCAACTGCAATTGCCATTGCCTCCAGTGCCCCAGATGGTGGCACAAACCCCGACTACTTTTCAGTGGGTACCCCAGGCTGTGCCAGGTCAGTCAACCACATTCACCCCAACGTTCGAAGGACAGTCTTCTACCTTTCGTGCAAAACCTAGAGGAGCAGCCAGAGGCTCGTCTAGGCGCCCCTCAAGGGGAAGGGGATTCAGAGGTGGTCGTGGTCAGGGAGGCAAGACCTCAGGACGGCAGTCCAAGTGAAACGATACCGGTAGGAGGGAGACTGATGAAATTTTGGGATCGCTGGACCTTCGATCCCTGGGCCCAAAGCCTACTCAAGAATGGACTGGGCTGGAGCTGGTACAGCACTCCACCCCCGTGCCTCCGGTTTTTCCAACACTCCACCCCCGTTTTGGAGGAGTACGTTCAAGAACTGTTGGAGAAAAAGGTGATCCGAAAGGTGAAGTCCATCAAATTCCAAGGAAGGCTGTTTTGTGTTCCCAAGAAAGACTCGGAAAAGCTCAGAGTCATTCTGGACTTGTCGCCACTCAACAAGTTCATAGTGAATTGCAAATTCAAGATGCTAACACTGCAACACATAAGGACCTAACTGCCCAAGAGGGCATACTCAGTCTCTATAGACTTGTCAGACGCCTATTGGCACATTCCAATCAGCCGTCGACTCTCCCCCTACCTAGGGTTCAGGCTACAACGGAGACTATACGCCTTCAGAGCCATGCCATTCGGGCTAAACATAGCCCCAAGGATTTTCACGAAGCTTGCGAGCGCAGCTCTCAAACAATTACGCCTAAAGGGAATTCAGGTAGTAGCCTACCTGGACGACTGGCTGGTGTGGGCAGCATCCGAGACCGAATGCTTGCAAGCTTCCAGTCAGGTGATCCAGTTCCTAGAGTACCTAGGCTTCAAGATCAACAGAAAAAAGTCTCGACTTTCTCCATCCCAAAAGTTCCAGTGGCTGGGAATCCACTGGAACCTTTTGTCACACAGTTTCTCCATCCCGACGAAGAAAAGGAAGGAGATAGCGGGCTCTGTCAAGAGACTTCTAGATTCCGAAAGGATATCAAGACGCGAACAGGAGAGGGTACTAGGCTCTCTCCAGTTTGCTTCAGTGACAGACCCAGTGCTAAGAGCACAGCTAAAGGATGCAACCGGAGTTTGGAGAAGGTATGCATCAAACGCGCGAAGAGATCTGAGAAGACCAGTGCCGCCTCGGCTACGTACTCTTCTCAGACCTTGGTCCCAAGCCAGACATCTAAAGAAGTCGGTTCTTCTTCAGCCACCTCCCCCGTCGATGACGATTCACTCAGACGCCTCAAAGGAGGGATGGGGAGGTCACTCTCATCGGAAAAAAGTCCAGGGGACTTGGTCCAAGCTATTCAGGACCTTTCATATAAACTTTCTAGAAGCTATGGCAGTGCTCCTTACCTTAAAGAAAGTCTCCCCGCGTCACTCGATCCACATAAGATTGGTGATGGACAGCGAGGTGGTTGTGAGATGCTTGAATCGACAAGGGTCGAGGTCACCACCTCTCAACCAAGTGATGTTAGCCATTTTCCGATTGGCGGAAAAGAAGAAGTGGTACCTGTCGGTAGTTCACCTTCAAGGAGTCCGCAATGTGACAGCGGACGCTCTATCCAGGTTCACACCGATAGAGTCGGAATGGTCCTTAGACGCAGGATCATTCTCCTTCATTCTGAATCAAGTCCCAGAACTGCAGATAGACCTCTTTGCGACGAAAGACAACAAGAAGTTGCCCCTGTACGTGTCCCCATACGAGGACCCCTTAGCGGAAGCAGTGGACGCGATGTCCCTCGACTGGAACAGATGGTCCAGGATTTATCTGTTCCCTCCTCACAACCTTCTGTTGAGGGTCCTCAACAAACTGAGATCCTTCAAGGGGGTAGCGGCAATAGTGGCCCACAAGTGGCCGAACAGTATGTGGTTCCCCTTGGCGTTGGAACTACAGATGAAGTTTGTGCCGCTACCACATCCAGTTCTGACCCAGCGAGTCCAGAAGTCGACTGTCTGCGCTTCATTACAGAAAACTCGGACCCTGCAGCTCATGATTTTCTCGCCCTTGCTGTGAGAAAGCGTTTCGGGATTTTGAAAGCCAGCATAGACTTCCTAGAGGAATATAAGTGCAAATCGACTAGAAGGCAATATGAGTCATCTTGGAGAAAATGGGTGGCCTTTGTAAAGGCAAAGAATCCGCAGGAGATCTCAACAGACTTCTGCTTATCTTTCTTCATCCACCTCCATGGCCAAGGGTTGGCAGCTAACACGATTTCAGTGTGTAAATCTGCTTTGATGAGACCCATTTTATTTGCCTTCCAGATCGACCTAGGTAACGAGATCTTTAATAAAGTTCCAAAAGCCTGCGCTAGGCTCAGACCTTCAGCACCTCCAAAGCCCATCTCATGGTCTTTAGACAAAGTTCTTCATTTCGCCTCCCTGTTGAGCAATGAAGAATGTGCGTTAAAGGATTTGACGCAAAAAGTTATTTTCCTATTTGCACTCGCGTCCGGGGCCAGGGTTAGTGAGTCGTAGCCCTCTCGAGAGAGGCAGGTCGTGTTCAGTTTCTGGATGGGGGGATCTGAACCTGTTTCCGGATCCTACGTTTCTCGCCAAGAATGAGTTACCCACCAACAGGTGGGGTCCCTGGAGAATCTGCCCTCTGAAAGAAGATGCATCTTTATGTCCAGTAGAATGCCTAAAGGTCTATCTTCAGACTTCAAGGGTGGTCAACTATTCAGGGGAGAAACATCAGGCTCAAATTTTTCTCTGAATCAACTCAGAGCGAAAATCACATATTTTATTCGCATAGCGGATCCTGACAGTACACCCGCAGGTCACGATCCGAGGAAAGTTACCTCATCCCTAAATTTCTTTAATTGTATGGATTTTGAACATCTCCGTTCATACACGGGCTGGAAGTCTTCCAGGGTGTTCTTTCGCCACTATGCGAAGCAAGTAGAGGAACTTAAGAGATCTGTGGTAGCAGTGGGTCGTGTAGTTAACCCTACTGTTTAACTGTGCGAGGAACACTGGTCTTAATTGGGACGATTAAGTCCAGGGTGAGTGTGTAGGTACATACTGTACTACAAACTAAATGAGGGCACTAAGTGCCTACATAGACTGTTCCTTCTTTCAAAGGTGAACCTAGCATAAGTACAGACATGTGTGCCGAGCGTTTCTAACGCTAATGTGATTGATTTGTAATACAGACTTTTATGACTTGATACCTCGGTATCTTATTAAAGTGGCGTTTAATGGTTTTTCTTTCAGATAAACAAGTTCTGTTTACTATCATACTTATGCTTAAAGTTTTGGGTTATCCTCTTTTATATATATATATATATTTGTTGTTAACCTGTCTGTTTATTGTCTGTCAATAAACTTGTTCTTGAGAACCTTGCGTCTCTTTCACCTGTGTCAATTTATTGGTATAATTGAGCATTTTAATTCTATGTATCTTATCTGGGATAATTCTGATAGAATTGTTCTGTTATGCAAGCTATGTTGCATTGGTTTATGTAGTCCCCTAATGGGAGGACTCCGTCCCATAAAGGGACGAGGGCGGTTTTATTAGTTTCTTCCTATGCGGATATAAACCTTTGTCCAATACAAGTATTGTGCGGATTACTGGTCAATATATATTGACGCAGTGGTTCTATACAAACTATGCTTTACTTAATATATGGCGAGACCACTATATTAGCTTGCCTGGTATTCATACATAGATATATGTACTCTTCGAGACTTTTCCAGAGTCTAGTAGGACTCTTCCCTGTAGGGGGCAGAAAGCTCTAACATAGTTTATAGTTAGTTGAAAAGATGTATAACGGTAACATCTTAGGTCTCTAGGTCTAGTCGACCGGGAAAAAATTACCTCCGGGGAGTACGGCACGTTCTGAGAATCCACAGATACAGTAATGCTCTGGTACACTTCCATCAGGACGACATGGCTTGAGCCCAAAAAACGGATTTTGAGCGAAGCGAAAAATCTATTTTTGGGTGAGATGGCCATGTCGTCCTGATGGACCCGCCCTTGCCTTTCTAAGAAAGGGCTGTAGGACCCCTCCCTACATACAGTATCTTAGCACCTCGTGTACGCTACAAGGAATACAGATGGCGCCAGGATTAGCGCCAGGCACGCATACGAATCGGGGGATAGGGAAGCCTTGGGAGCGGCTCCCCTTTTTCTTTCCTGAATTCGTATCTCGCCAATCACCTCCTACGAGACGAAATCTCTGTCCAGGATGTAGATTGCCATGTGACGTGTCTAGAATACGTCCTCTGATATGTCGCGATATCCCTTTCACGAGGGATACTTGCTCCAGGAGTTAGAATTCTGGTACCTTAAGGTAAATTCTCTGGGAATATCGCCGTAGTTGTAATATACCCTAGGAAGCTACCCTATAGGAACTTCCATCAGGACGACATGGCCATCTCACCCAAAAATAGATTTTTCGCTTCGCTCAAAATCCGTTATATATATATATATATACTGTATATATATACATATATATATATATATATATATATATATATATATATATATATATATATATATATATATATATATATATATGTGTGTGTGTGTGTGTGTGTGTGTTTGGATATATATGTATATATATCTTTAATCCTCTAATATGCACTCTTTTTATAAAAGAGGTACAATATTCTGTCTGCTTCATAGTTTATTCTTATGTATCTTCTGAAGCAAGTTTGGGTCACTTTCCTTGCACTGGCACATTCTTCATTCCACAAAGGAACTACAGAGTGACAGGGTAAGCCGCATGTTTTAGGTGTAAAACTTGCCACCATTATCATCAATAACATTTGAGAGGTGTTGGTAAGCCTGCGCTGGAGATTTAGTCTCCTATTCTCTATCAGTGTGTGCAAAGGTCTCATAAGATGTCCAATTTGCTTCATGTATCATCCATTTTGGTGGATATGGTGAAGGAAGATTGTGGGCATAATCTAACATTATAGGCCAATGGTTTCTGCCATGTAGGTGTTGATTAAATGACCAAAGATGGTGCAGTCAAATGGATGAGGAACAGATTGACAAATCGATGGTTGATGTAATGCTGTAGAATACATCATACTTAGTTGGAGAGCTATCATTCATTAGTTAATTATTGGATCATAGTTGTTGATTAATTCTTCAACAAGATTACCCCATCTATCACACACATTTCCACCCCATAAATTATGCTATGCATCAAAATCACCCATGAAAATAAAAGGGCAGGGAGCTGATTGATCAGGTCTTGGAGGTCAGAGAGTCTGAGATTTCTTGGATTTCTAGTGGGGTCTAAGAGGAGAGGTTCTAAACAGGGTTAAAGATATAGTGAGCATAAAGTAGCCTTTTTTCGTTCTGTACTATCAGCACAACAGCACATGCCTTTAGTGGTGTATTGAGTGGGATGGTTTCAAATTTGACAGACTTGTGAATAATAAAACCTGTGCCACCTTGAGCTTTTACGGCTTGCAAAGGAGGAGATCTACAAAAATAATCATCGTGTCCAGATTTGAAGCTGATGTTGGTTTCGTGGAGACAAATTATCTTTGTATCTGAGTTGCTGGTTAAAGTTTTTATTTGGTCGATACCAGTATTTAGTCCTCTGTAGTTCCACTGGATGACAGAAATTATCTTTTATCATATTATAGGAAGCATACATCCAAAATAACATTGCGTGAATAATGACATAGCATTTAGTGGGAAAAAAATCTTACACTAAAAACATTCATTCGTAACGCAAACATTTTGCACGCTTAAAGGCGGTAGGAAAAATTTTTATCACGTTTCTTTAGCATTTTGCAAATCTTCATTGAAAATTCAGGTTTGTATATTTCCAGGTGTACATACACGGTCTCGAATTTAAATGCAGAAGACAGAATAATAACCCTGTTACGTCATTTTCCTTTAAGTCGGTGGTGGATAATTGCTCCCTGAGTTTCCTAAGGGCAGCACAAACTCCATTTGGACTTACGCTATGCGTAAAATATAGGCAGAAGAATGCACACAAAGCCGAATTGTAATTTTGCACTCGCATATTATTTATGAAGCACTTCATGGCAGAATACCTTCGTAGAAAATCAGTAGAATATTCATAATGATCTTCTGGCCGCATGCCCGATGGGTCAAAAAATATAATGTTTTCTATAGGACTTTTCTGTATTATAAATACAACCCAGTGCCCGAATTCGCAATACTGATGTGATGGTAGGTATTCACAGTAAGAATGATGGGCTTTGTCCTTATCAAGGGTATCTTGAAGCCAACCAAATGGTCACTGGGTACACACCCATAAAAATGTGCTTCACGCCCTAACCTATTCTCCAGGGCATACTCAATGTCTGAAGTATTAATTTTTATATGTTACCTCCTCCACTTCCGAACTTCTACTACTGTCATTTCAACTCTGTCCCTTGGATTATACCTATTTTTGTTATCATTTTACCCTAGGCCAATTCATAATGAAGTAAGGGATAATAGAAACATAATATTTCTTAGATTTTTTATTAAGGAAACCATACATTTCAATTCATGGAATACATACATTTAAAACATTACAAATTATGTTTATTCATTAAACAGTAACACAATCATTGTCGAATTGGATAACAAACTTTAATTAGGGTTAATTACGGTATCTTACCGCGCTTTTTAAACGGCGTTTCCAATGCCAAGCGTAGACTGTCTCGATTTTTCGACATCTTTCTGGACTTCTTCTCATTCTCCATTTCTTCGAGTTCACAGACGATGGCAACCACCTGGGAATCAGTGGGAGTTGACCGTCCATCTACCATCGGTTAGAAGCGATTCGGACAGGTATGTGGATTACCCCCTCCATGGGGTTGACATCTTTTTTTGGGACACATCTCCATCATTTGTTTCTGCACACTTTCGAATGCACCCACCTGTTCCGCAACTCCCCGCAGACCCTTCCTTATTTCATATTGGACGTTTATTCCCTGCATAAGCAGGGGACACGTTTCGGGCTGGGGCCCGCCCCCTGCTTTAATGACCTCGCTTCCCAACTGCCGATTCATCATCCCAATGGCTTCAACCGTCTTCCAAAGGTAATCGTGAAGTTTATGACGGAATTCTGCGTAATATTTCTGTGACTTACGGATTTGTCCTTCATCTAGGAGGGGGACCTCCCAAATTGTTAGGAAGAAACACTTCGATAATTATTGCATCCAAAATAATTATTGCCACACACACACACACAAACATACAAAATAATTATTGGCACACACACATCCAAAATAATTATTGGCACACACACACACACTACGTTTTATTTCACAAAAATTATTTGTGCCTCTATAAGTATTATGTTAACTCCAGTTCTAGCAAAAATACGACATACTTACTCTCAGAAATATCGGGCAATTCCTCCCCCAAGGGATGCGCGTCATTTGACCTCCTGCTACGTTATGACCCGAAATATGGCTCGGAGGAGGGTATATATACAGTATCTACTAGGTCAAACACGCACACGCACACACACCTAGGCCTAACTTAGGCCACGCCTCCCGTTGACAAAACGGTTTGCAGCACCGCTCGGTAGCCCGTAATTGAACACACGCTCTCCTAAAAACTGGCCCATCCTCTAGCAACATGGAAAATGCGCGAGGAAGTAAATATAAATCCACAGTGAAAGTTCAGATAGTTTATATCGGAGATTATTTGTTCATGAAAGTGACTGTGATTGTGCTATGAAATTTCAGTCTGTTTACGACACCGAAGATTACATTGTAATAAGCATCTGTGTACACATTACTTTTCAGGTAGGAAGGATCGGAAAAGGAAACACGATGATAGTGAAACACACCTTCCACTCAAAAAATGATAAAGGTGCAGATTTCCTAGGAAATTATTGATCAGGTATGAGACAAGTGAATAATGTAGATTTACTTGAATCTCCAGGTGGCTATTTAATTTATGGCCTCATTCCACATAGAGGTAGGGATCATATTCATTGTAATAATGCCCTTGTTGCTATAGTGAGTGAGTGTCGAGTTAGGAGAAAGTGCTCCATTGTTGGTTGATCCTCGCACAATAAGCTCTGCCGTGGTTGATGATACTCTTCCTGTGCATAAATTGTGGGATCTTGATGTGGTTAGAATCATTCCTTCACAAGTTTCGCCAAATGATGTAGAAACTATTTCAAAGTATGAAACTACTGTTTTGCATAGGAATGGAAGATACTGGGTGGAATTACCATTCAAGCATAATCATCCTTTTCTCCCAACTAATTATAATGTAGCATTAGGTCAAATGTATAATCAAGTAAAAAGGTTCCAGCATCAACCAGAGCTTTTGAAATGTTATGATAACATAATCAAGGAGCAATTAAAGTTAGGTTTTATTGAGGAGGTTGAAAATCCTATAATAAGTCCCAAAACCCACTCACTATCTTCCACATCATGCAGTCAGAAAGAACTCCTCCACTACACCTCTTAGAGTTGTGTATAATTGTAGTGCAAAGGTGAGTAAATCCTCGGCATCATTGAATGATTGTGTACCAACCATGTGTCACACGATCGTACATAGTAACAACATTTCATTTTGTGTATATATTATGCTTGTATCTTCGCTCTCCCCTCGCACTAAAAAGAACCTGAAATAACATGTATGTTTTTTTCACCGTTAACTGTTAACGGATGTGGTGTTGGTTGAACAGGAAATTTCCTGTTGCATTGAGTTTTTGTATATAAAGGAGAGTGTTCTGTAATAAAGTTACTCAGTTGCTTTCATACTGCCTTTGAGTCACAACCTTCTCTCGGTTCGTCACATTGGTGACCCGGAAGTCGACTCGCTCCTCCCGCCTTCCACCCCCCCTCGCCCCTCCATCGTTGGTACTATGGCGGACTCTATGGAAGTTGGTGCTACGGCTGCCCCATTGAAACTTTCGTCATTCGCCAACGGAGAAGCGTTTGCTTGGTTTCAGCACGCAGAAGTCCAGTTTCGCATCACGGGTGTAACTCGCTCAACCACTAAAGCAAATTATGTTCACCCGGCGATACCCGGGGACACCTTCTTGGAAATATCCGACTGGCTTTATGAACAAGGAGACACCCCAATAGCGTATGACGCCCTAAAAAACATACTTTCTGCAGCAGTACTCGCCGTCGCCAGCCGCCCGTATACCAAAGCTTTTTCAGCTCTCTCAACAACCGTTGGGGGACAAAAGGGCTTCGCTCGCCCTCAGGGAAATGACCAGTATCGCTCGCCTGCAACCTGCCGCACATAGTTCTCCTCGTGAGGTGAACCTACTTCGTGCCCTTTGGATACACCGTTTACCCGAACCTGTACGCGCTGCCATACCCGATGTCGATAGCTTACCCATAAAGGAATTGATGGCCAAAGCCGACGCCCTTGTGGACAGCCACTTCAAGACCTCCATCAACGCCTCCACTCCTGATGAAGAAGACGCCTATTCAACGTCAACTGAAGCTGACGTGAATGCCGTAGGACATACACACCTACCCTGTGACGTGCCGAAGCGTCGACAAAGCCACCAACCACCCACCACTCGCTCGCGCCCCAACCAACGACTTCTACAGCCACTTGCTACCTCCCATCCGCTGCAGTTTTGCTACTACCACAACAGATTCGGGGCAACCACGAGAAATGTGCCAAGGATTGTCAGTGGCCAAAAAATTGTGTATGTAAGCCATCGCTCGTGGCGGTGGCCTCCCGTGTTTCTAATCTTTTCTTTTTACATGATGCAGGAACGGGCGTGCGATTTTTGGTAGACACGGGTGCTTGTCGTTCTCTTTTGCCAAAGGAACTCTTCAGGACACGACGTAGTCTGTCTACGTCTGCCAACGTTCGATTGGTAGCTGCCAACGGATCTGCGATACCCACCTACGGTTACGAGAACCTCACATTATCGTTTGGAAATGGTAAATTTAATTAGAAGTTTCTCGTTGCTGACGTCACATTGCCAATCCTCGGTGCGGATTTCCTCTCTCATTTACACCTTCTAGTCGATGTCGCCCACCGACGATTGGTCAGCGCAGACTCGTACTTGTCGACATCTCTTCAACCCGCCCCCTCCAACCTTGCTCTCCACATTAGCGCACCCATGGATGCCTACGCCCACCTCCTCACATTGTACCCGGAAATTTTCCGTCCAGAACTTCGCCAAACACCCACGGCACCTGCCAAGCACGGTATTTATCCCCATATCAAGACGACGGGACCCCCAGTCTTCGCCAAATTCAGACGTCTGGCACTGGAACAATTGGCAGCCGCCAAACAGACGTTCGCCGAAATGGAGGAAATGGGCCTCAGCCAAAAGGCCTCCAGCCCATGGTCGTCACTCTTACACATCGTTCTGAAGAAGGACGGCTCCCTCCGTCCGTGCGAGGATTACAGGCACCTGAACATGCAAACAGAACTGGATCACTAACCCTCGTGCCGTTCTACTGCACAGCTGCTGAAGACAAAGTTCATTTGGCACGGCATTTATAAGGATGTTAAGGATCGGGTCTGCGCCTTTACTTCTTGCCAAACTTCCAAAGTACATCGACACACGGATTCAGGAGTGGGCACCTTTCCTCAACCTCAGCATCGTTTCGCACACATTCACGTCGATGTTGTAGGCCTCCTACCCACATCACAAGGACATTGATACCTGTTTACCGTCATCGACCGCTCCACTCGTTGGCCTGAAGCCATTCCCATGGAAACTGCAACGTCCGCCTCATGTACATCTGCCTTACTCTCAGGATGGATTGTAAGATTTGGTATCCCTGAGCATATTACTTCTGACAGGGGTACCACTTTCACTTCTCAATTGTGGACATCAGACAAATGCCTACAACCCCGCTGCCAATGGAATGGTTGAACGTTTTCATCGCACCCTGAAAGCAGCTTTGATATCCTGCTGCAAGGATTCCAACTGGTTTACTCAGCTGCCCTGGGTCCTCCTGGGACTAAGGACCACTCCTAAAGACGCCCTCGACGTCTCGGCAGCTGAAATGGTGTATGGCGACCCGTTGGTCGTCCCTGCCGAATTTTTTCCTTCTACAACCTCCTCCGACGATCTCCAGCGCATACGTTACGTCGTGGAAAAATTTACTCCATGCCGCCAGACTTACAAGCCCCTAGCGAAGCATCACATACCGACAGACTTGCACTCTGCAAGGTACATCTTCCTGCGCAACGACACTAGCAAGCCACCGTTAACATCCCCTTACACGGACCCTTTCCTTGTGATCCGACGCAGTCCAAAAGCATTCCTACTAAACATTCGTGGCAAAGAAGACTGGGTCTCCATTGATCGTCTAAAACCTGCTAATCTCCTGCCAGATGACCCTTCTACAGTTCACCTCTCTGGATCAGGGCGCCCTATTTAACATGTACAGTATGTCATTTTTAGGGGGGGGGGGTTACCCATGTACCAACCATGTGTCACACGCTCGTACATAGTAACGACATTTCATTTTGTGTATATATTATGCTTGTATCTTCGCTCTCCCCTCGCACTAAAAAGAACCTGAAATAATGTATGTTTTTCTCACCGTTAACTGTTAACCGATGCGGTGTCGGTTGAACAAGAAATTTCCTGTTGCATTGAGTTTTTGTATATAAAGGAGAGTGTTCTGTAAGAAAGTTACTCAGTTGCTTTCATCCTGCTTTTGAGTCACAACCTTTTCTCGGCTCGTCACAATTGTCTCATGACCGGTCCATCGTTAACGGAGAAATTATTGGATTTGTTAGTCAGGTTTAGAATGAATAAATTTGCCTGCATAGAACTGATATTGAGAAGGCCTTTTTGCAGATTGGATTGCAACAGCATCACAGAGACTTTACTAGATTTTTGTGGTTAGAAGATCCATTTGACAAAAATAGTAGAGTAAAAACATATAGGTTTAAATCAGTTCTCTTTGGGGCTACTTGCAGCCCTTTTTTTATTGCAGATAACCTTACAGTATCATTTTCAAATATCACATTCACCCTATTCAGGTGTTTTATTATCTAGTTTTTATGTGGATAGTTTTCAGCATAATGCTGATGATGAATAGCAGTTAGTGGAGTCATATGATGTGGCCAATACTGAAATGAGTAAGGCAGGAATGAATCTGAGACAATGGAACAGTAATTCAAAATTACTTAAGGATCATATAAACCAGAGTACAGAGGAGTCATTGGAATTTCCACTTGTTTACAAAATATTAGGTTTAAATTGGGAACTTTCAAGTGATTTATTATTTGTAAATCTGTGTAAATTTGAAACATTACAATATGTTCCGAAGAGACAATTACTGTCTCTTGTATGTTCTTGTTTTGACCCATTGGGTATGTGTGTGCCTATTTTGATTAAAGGGAAGATATTAATTCAAGAAGCATGGAAAGAAAGTATTGATTGGGATGTAAAATTACCACCTTCATTTCTTGACAGATGGAATACTTTGGCTTGTGAATTATCAGAGCTCCAAACCTTCAAATTTCCTAGATGTATCTGTTGGATGGGAGACTCTTATAGACTTCATGTTTTTGTAGATGCCAGTACTACTGCCTATGGTGCAGTTTGTTATCTCAGTAATAATAATCAATCTAATTTTGTTGCTAGCAAGGCCAGAGTAACCCCACTGAAAACTTGTAGTGTATCTCAGTTAGAACTTACGGCATTAAAGCTAGGTGATCAATTTGCATGCTGTATCAGAGACCTTTTTAATCGTTTCTTTATTGAAGAAGTCATAATTTGGTCAGACTCAGAAGTTGCTCTCCAATGGCTTAAAGATAATAAATGTACAATTACCTATGTATAAAATAGAGTAGCTTAAATAAAGGAAATAGGATCCTCTTTCAAGTTTTTACATGTATCTACCAAAGAGAACCCTGCAGATCTCCTAACAAGGGGTATTAGTATTGCTCAGTTTCGTAAGTCTTGTTTATGGAGACCCATGGACCTTCATGGTTATCCCGTCCTGAACAATGGCCTGAAAAGAGATTTTTAGTAATGATTTGTGAAATTGTTTCAGAGATTGTTCCTGAAGTGCCTATTCCAGAACCTATTTTTGATTATAGTAACTATACATCGCTTAGGAAGTTGTTGAATGTTACTAGAATTGTTTATAATTTCATTATATGTGTTAAATCTGGTATTATATTAATCGATCCTCTTGTGTATTGGATCAGATATTTTCAAGATACACATTATCCCAGAATTTGTGCCTTCCTTAGGAAGGAATTGAACAATCTTGAGCAAGATAAACTGCAATTTATTAAAGATATAGGTCTCTACTATGATGAGTCTACTGGTCTTATTCATAGTCGTGGTAGACAGCACCATTCTAAATTAGACCAGAGTACCAAATTTCCTATCTTAATACCTTCCAAGAGTCATTTAACTAAACTTTTAATTGATTTTGCTCATGAAAAAGATCTACATGGTGGAGTTAAAGAAACTTTGTCTTATCTTCGCAGACAATATTGGATACCAAAGGTGACATCAACCATTAAGAAGTTCTTAAGACATTGTGTAAATTGTAAGAGAATTGAAGGTAGGAGATTTGATTACCCTGGTCCTCCTCCGCTTCCAGCTGTAAGAGTTCAATTTACACGACCATTTTTTTCATACTGGTATTAATTTTTCAGGTCCCATTACCATAACCAAAACTGAAGATGGTAAACCTCATAAATATTATATAGTACTTTTTACATGTACTGCATCAAGACTAGATCATTTAGAGTTAGCATCTAACATGAGAGCATTAACGTTCATTAATATTTTTAGACGATTTTGTGCTATCTATTCTGCCCCTGTCTCTGTGATTTCTGACAATGGGAGTAATTTTTTGGCCAGTGCCAAATTTTTTTATCAATTGTTGATGCAAAGAGATGTAAAGGAATATATGGCTGTTAATAATATACAAAGGAAGTTCATGGCACCCTGTGCTCCTTGGCAGGGTGGATTTTATGAACGCCTCATTGAACTAACCAAGTCCTCTCTAAAAAAGGTGCTGTTCAAGAAAAGAGTTAATGCAGATGAATTAGAAACTGTGTTGAAGGAAATTCAGCGTAAATTGAATAATCGTCCCTTAACTTACATACTGTAGATGCAGAAACTCCCATCGAACCTCTTGCCCCAATTCATTTATGGTGTGATAGGATCATAAATCCTATGCCATCAGTAATGCTAAACAGTATGACAATATCTTTTCTTTCATAATGACAATATTTACATTATTCTGTTCTACTCAAAATCTGATCCACCTAAGAAGGGACTATTTACGAAATAAGAACATTGAAGAAACTTAAAACTGTTGGTATAACATTTCTTTTAAAGTGGGCTTACGGTTTTTAAGTCTGCAACAAACATACTTTACCCCTTACCAGGTATTTATTTCACAGTTTAGATGAAGAAAGGCAAATCATGACTCAAAAAACCATGCTTAAATTGCTCAACCTGCATTAAAGTAACAGAAGAGTCTTATTGACGAGTATTTTTCATTTTGGAATTATCTGGGGATGATATCCAAAATAAAGTATTCAATATATTTTTGTGTGAAAATTATTCGACTGACCTTCTCAGCATTGTAAGGTATGTGAAAGAGACACTTATTGATTTGCCTCACCCCCTTTTACTAGTTGCCTAATGGAAATGTTATCCTCCATCTTATCCGAGTAACATTAATTCTTTTTATTTTATTGTGTAGTTGAATTATCCAACTTTCCTCCACAATATCCGTAGGTGGGAAACCCACCGTAACTTCAGCTACTGAGGAAATTTACAAATCTGGAATAAGTATTCTATCCACTGATGCTGGGTATATATGGTCTCCAGCACTAACGAAGATTTAACATACGCTTTGAGGAAGATCCTCTCACTCGGATTTTATCAAGAAAATATACCCACGGCGGGTCTTTTGGAATATGACTTTCAAAGAAAGAGGGTGCTACTAAAGTTTACAAAGAGACAGGAAACTGAAGAGGCAATTTATCGAAAAGGACCTATTCACGCCATCAAATTAATATTTGGGAACAGAATAGGAGCTACATTAGGATTCAATTCAGACAAGCCTTATCAAATTTTTGAAACATATCCAGGTAATCCTCTAATCAAAACTCATAATTTGCTCGCTCCTTTTCCCCCTTCCCCCACATCGGGGGTGGACTTTATCCTCGTTTATTCGGATATTGTTGAAAGATCCTATTTCGGGGGTAAAAAAGTTAATATATTGGATACTTTTAGTAGGTGGGTCAGTAAAACGAGAGGTTATCATAATTATGTATATTACCCCTTAGGGACAAAGGAATTGGATTCACTATCCATTTGCCTGACCGACCAAGAAGGAAGGGAGATACACTTTCGTGAGGATGCCAGCACAATATGTATCCTTCATATTAGACCAAGGCAGAAAATTATATAAAAGCTGCTACATCCCACACAAAACGTTTATTCAAGAGTGTTCCACCATGTGGGTTACTTTTCTTTCCCGTCTCCTGAGGAGTTTAGCATCATATTCGCTAGTCCCCCCATAAAATTCTTGCGTGGAGGGCTTTTAAGGGATACTGAGGTTTTTAGAGCCCCAAGACGTTCCCAGCAAGGGAGTGGGCTTTTCAGTCTATTAGCTGGACTCGCTAAAAGGGTTGCGCCCTTTTTGGCATAGGCGGTCCTGCCCTCAGCCCTTGAATTTGGGCAAAATGTCATGGGAGATTTACAACAGGGGACAAGAGATTTCAAATCAAGCCTTAAACAGAGAGGGTTGGAGGTGCTAAAATCAAGAGATTGACGTATTGTTACTGGCAAAGGGAAGAAAAGGAAAAATGTCAAAAGAAATGGGAAGAAAAGAGTAAATAAAAAGAAAATCTCATCTCGTAGGAATATAGGATATAAAGACGTGTTTAGTACAATGTGATTTAGTTCTGGTAAATAGGTATTAGAGTAAAGTCATTCAACATGGCATCGGCGGCACCGAGAATAGCAAGTCTTGTAGGGAGCGAACTCCCAACCGCAAAATACACTGCTGGGGTGGTGGATGCTTTTCCCAGGCCTAATCGTTTACGGGTGTTGGAAGCTTCTGTGGTTGATCGGCAAACGTGTTTTATTTGCCCAACAAATCTTACACATCCTTCGCATCAATGGCGTAGAAGGAACACTAATTGATTTAGCCAGTTTGGCTATTGAACTACATTTAAAAGTCACGGCCCCCGATGGGAGCATGTTGGGGGATGGTGTAGATGTTGTATTTGTCAATGCTTTGGCAAATACAATCTTCAAGTCAAGCCAAGTTTATAGTGGTGAACGGCTCGTAGAATCAAATCCCCATTTCAATTATTGGTCTTTCATAAAGTTACTAGCTACTGCAAAGTCTCACACCGTCAAAACAGTCGGACGGCTAGGATATCTTTTCCGAGATTACAAGGGAACATCAATTTCAAACGTTTTACCAGACGATTATTTTACCAAATTGAACAAATTGGAAAATAGGTGGGTTGCTAAAGGTAAAAGTGAAGGATTGCATCTTATGCATCCACTTATGCTCGATATGGCTTCAGTAGATGAATATTTGATGGATAATATCGACGTTCGTATCAAGTTGGGATTAGCCCCAAATGCGTGGTTCATTAATTCCACCGCACAGGCAGAGGAATTTCGATTTCATCGATTCTAGAAGAAGCCAGGCTCCATAATGATAAAATCATCCCACGGCCCCCGGCTTTACTCGCCCTTCATCAGGCACTTTCAAATCCCAACAGTATGGTGGAAACTGTCTTTAATAAAACACTTTTCAGGACATACGCGCTAGCCCCTAATCAGACACAGGCAACGATGGAATTACCTCTCAATAAGGTTATACCGGAAAAGTTATACCTCACAATTTTTAATATGGAAAGTTTCAATGGTGTTCTGAATAGGAATCCCATTTATTTTCGTCATAATAATCTTAAACACATAGGGGTCACACTGAATGGTTCCACTTTGTACGACATAAACTCTCAATTCCCCGAAAATTATTCTTATCTTTACTATGAGACATTAAAATCTTTAGGCGTAACTTATGATCACCTAATTCATTATGATTGCTACGACCGAGGTCGGGCAGTCATCGCGTTTAATTTCAAACCTGAAATGGCATCGATGGATACACTCGAAGTAGAGAAAAATGGGGATTTGAGAATCCATTTAACTTTTGATAGGCAAGTCAACGAGAATAGAATTATTTCATTGTTTGGAGAAACCAAGGGAGTGATAACCACCGATCAAACCCGACATGTATATTGCGATGTCAGGGCATAATCAATAAAAGTTTTCCCACCGCTTTTAAGCGTGCAAAATGTTTGCGATTCAAATGAATGTTTTTAGTGTAAGTTTTTTTCCCACTAAATGCTATGTCATTATTCACGCAATGTTATTTTGGATGTATGCTTCCTATAATAAAAGAAACTAGGTGCTACTATAGCGTGAGGTCTACCACAATATAGCGTGAGATCTACCTCCCGTTAGTACTATAAGGTGAGGTCTACCGCTGAATTATTCGTCCCTCATAGATAAAACACATTTCATACATTTGTTTAAGCAATAAACACTTAATTTAAACATATCTTAGAAATGACTTAAATAGATAATTAGATTTCTAATTACATTAAAAAAAAGAGTAAAGGTAAAAATAAACATGTTATCATATATTTCCATACATTTATTCTAGCGATACACTCTTCGTACATCAAACATGTTATCATACATTTACATACATTTATTCTATCGATACACTCTTCGTACATCAAACAGGTTATCATATATTTCCATACATTTATTCTAGCGATACGCACTTCGTACATCTTCTAAGAATGACACAAATAGATCATTGAATTTTTTTTTCATCACCTTCCAGCAAAAATGATCAAGATGAGACTGGAACAGCTGACGACCAACACCTCGCATTCTTTTCAGAATCATCGTTTTAGCGTCCAACCACGATTGCTCAATTACCTGTGTGTGTGCTCCTGTCACTGGATCTACATTATATTGCTGGTGGTTCACTGTAGAGTGCTGGTACTCCATGGCATTTAGTTTGCTATAAGCAGGCCCTCATATGAATGAATCACCGAATCATATGCATACCCTCAATCGATTATCTCTTTTAGGCCGAGGGAAAAACTGATTTAAGAGCTCCATTTGCTTCCTTTTATATAGGCAGGGCACGTGGACAGGTCAGGTTTTTTGATGGATTTGGGCAGTTCACATGTTCGATGGTTAGGTGCGGGGCTCTGGGACGCTGGTCACGCGGTAGACCTCACCCTCCACCTGGGTAGGCGACATTTGGCGGTAGACCTCACACTATAGCAGCACCAGAAACTAAGCTGTAATACGTTTTTTATCATCCATATATGTTAATATAAGTGAATGGGCTTAAAACCAATGGACAGAGA